>NC_134366.1:113015843-113173196 GCF_035582795.1 Mycteria americana | reverse complement strand
TATTTCCAGTTTGATGAGTTCTGCCTATTGCTTTTTCTGTTTAAAAATCAAAAAAGGGGTGTGGGGGTGTCATTGTGCAACAGAGACGGAAGCTGCTGGCGGTGCTGGCTGAGACGAGCTGGGTACAGTCAGACACTGAGATGGAGATGGGGCAGGAAGCCACGTGCTCACCACGCAGGCACTGGCCGGAGGAGTCGGGAGCAGATGAGATGCGATCCCAAAGCAGACAAGACCCAGAGGCTCAGTGTCTGGCTGCCTTACAGGCTCGGCGGCGGCTGCAGGGGGCTGCTCACCCAGGCAGAGTGGAAGGCTTCACAGCAGAACCGGGGGAGAGACCTGCTCCTGTGAAGATGCAGGGTTTGGGGGAAAACTGAATTTCAAACTCTCTTATTTAGTCTGTCACACCTATCAAATTTGAGATCTGTCTTTTTAGAGAGCTACATTGCTCTGGTTCATTACTTGTGTTCTGAAGAAACGCAGCCAAGGACACCCATGTCGCACCTTGGTACAGTGGCGTCAGGGAAAGCAGCAGTAGTTCCTACTCAAAGGTCCTGCTGACTTAGTGGTCCTTTACACAGAAAGGGTTGCATTCAGATTTCCAGATAACTACCTGGGCACAAATGCATGTTCACTTCTTTTCTTTTCCTTTTTTTAATCTTTGACTTGTTTTAAATGTCCTAAGAGGTACCAACCCAACCATTCAAACTGCCCCTCGAAAGAAGCATACTTCAGAACAAACAAGCAACCTCTTCCCCTACAAGTACACTGCTTAAAGATTTTCAAAATAGAAGACTAAAAAATATTTGCTAGTAAACTTTTGAACAAATAATGGACTAAGCTGTCCCCACTCTCTGGAGAAAAATTACCTTGGAGAGGGGGATTAAGAAGGACAAAGAAACTATGTAAAAACAACGACCTCCTACCAAATCTTTACACATGTAATGAAATGGAAGAATCAACAAAACCTAAAGAAAAAAATAAAATTCTGTTCTATTGTAAAAAATTAAGGTAATCTGATGGTTTTGGAGTTGTGGGGTTTTTTGGTTTTGTTTTTGTTTTTAACTCTACATGCCTATATACTAATACATAGCAATTCCTCAGGTAAAAAATCCCTTTCCTACTAAAATCTAGAACTGATGTTTCTTGAGCATTCCGTTGCTTTACAGAAGTTCATTTGCTTAGGCAAAGCCCAATAAAACAGTAGAGATTTTTCAAGAAAAGTATCACAGTCAACTGTAAATTAATGAAACCAAGGAATATCTGCTGCAATCATTTGTTTTAGTAGAAATAATAGCATAATTGTACCATAAACTCCTGCCTGATTCACTACAACGTATTACATCTGTTTTATGCCAATGTAGTTCCAAGGAAATCAATGATATTTATACTGACATAAAGCAGCGGTGAGTCATATTCTCAATTAGTCTCTTCAGTTCAAGAAGGAATATCAGAGATTTTTCTTTATTTTCCAAAATTTAGCCTGCAACCATGTTCACGTATTTCTAAGAACCTGAAAGTTTAATTACCTCTATAGGGCTTCAGACCACCCATTACGGAATCATCACAAGTTATTTTATGAGGATTTATTTTTTAATTGAATTATTGTGACTGCATAGGTCTTTTGTTTCATTAATGTGTTCATAACAAGAGCCACTGGTCTCTGACAGATTTTTTTTTTTTAAATTATGTGTGTGATCTATAGGAATCATAAAATGCCTGTAAAGTAGCATACCTGCTCAAAAAGGGCTTATCAACTATCCTAATATAACCATCCTGATATATTGATTCTGCTATCAATTAAAAACATTATGCTTTTATTTTTATGGTTGCGTTCAATTCCCCTTAGTTGAAATAATGTGTGAAGCCCCTGCCAGTTTGAAATATAACCCATTTTCAACCATCCAAAGTTTAAAGTTGCAGATATTTCTTTTTTTACAATTACATCTTCCTATTTTTAATTGAATCTTTGTTTCTTTTTTGTTAATGTCAAAGAGATTTTTTAAAAAGGTAGTGATCTGAGTATATGATGTGCCAGTGCTCAAAGGCTTACCAGGATAATCTGATGCATTAGAGAGGCAGGAATTTAAACAGATAATCCCAGGCAAACCTTGCTAGGATAATTTTAAAGAGTTGGTTGACTGAATTTAGGTTGATCAGGAATAACCAGAGACCTTGGTTTTGCAGGCAGTTCATTCTTAAAAAGCTAAACGAGAGGGCTCCTCATGCACACACTGGACTGTCACACATACAGCTTCAGGTTTTGGGTTATTCAAGCTAATAGCCTGGATCAAGATATGCAAGGTCAAAACTGCATCTATCAACTTCTTTGCAGTAGTGTTTGTATCCATTATAGACGATATTTATTTTGCAATGGGAAACCTGGAAATACAACATTAGTATTTTTTGATTGATTATTTTTCAAAGCATAAAATGAAAGATACACTGTATTGCTATAGCTGTGTTTTGCCCCTGGATTCCTGGGATTGAGAGCTTTGTGTGTTGTTTTTTTTTGTTTCTGTTGTAGATGATGGCAAATGATATTTCCTGGATATTATGTTTCAGGCTCAATGGGCTTTTTTTTTTTTTCACAACTGAGTCAACTGTATTTTCTACTAAGCCTGAGATGAATACATACGTGTGCCCTTTCATTTAAGTAGAAATTCTATTGCCTAAAAAACCATATATATAATAATATACAGAATGTGGCAGCTGACTTAATTCAACAAATGGTGAAGAAATTCTTCTGAGAACAAAGGTACAGATTTCCTGTCATTCTGATATTAACCATTCTTTGTATAGGAAGGGTAGCATCAAAAGCATCTTTAAATAGTTCTCAGTTTTCTTTTCCGAAAAGATTTTGACAGTGTTAATTACTTCTGCTAACAAAAATTTCTGACACTTATATGACTTTTTGCTGCATTTGAAAAAGGCTTTCATGTTTGGTGTACTGATATATCCAATTAAAACCCCGGGAAATTAAATGAAATGAAACGAAAAGAAACAAAACAAAACTTATTGTTAGCATTGTTAGCTACCAAGTAAGGCATTTCCAGTGACTTCACCAAAACATAGACTTTATTTCTTCTGTGGGGGGACTTCTGTATGAAGAAATTAACTCCTTTTGAATGTAGCAATAGCATGCACTGATTGCAAGAGAGAACAGAAGCACAAAACTCTACTCATTGCCCCATGAGGCAGCCAGCGTGGCTTCACAGGTGGGCAAGCTGCTCACGATTTGTCCAGGACAGAAGCTGGTGGTGGGCTTGCGCACCATTTCACTCTCTGCTGGTCGGCATCGGATTATCTGTAATTCTACAATAGACTGTGCTAGTACCTGTGAAATCAGAAGAAAAGATAGAAAAATTCTAATTAAAACCAAAAAGAACTACTATCAGAGCATAGGAGAATGGCAGAATGGGGACGTTTTAAGCAGAAGAAATATAGAACTGCCAAAGTAGATCATTATATATTCTCTTTCTATTTTTCATGGAAAAGATCAAGGGCTTTGCTGTGCATGAAACTTGTACCTTTACACTGCCACGGTTAGAGTAATGCCATCATCCTCAGACAGGTGCATTTGTACCAAACACAAAATTCTGTTTATTCATCACTTACCATTTCATTCACATATGAGAAGGTGAATATACACATGGAAGTCAACTTTATGTAGTGTGTTTGTAAAGGAGTCACTAATAATATTGTTATACTGGTATAAAAAACCCCACCTTTAAGTACTGGGACTATGTTGGTATAAAAAGATCCAACATTAAAGTGGTTGGCACAAAATCTGTTGACTGATTGTTAAGTTCGTCGATTGCAATTCATAGAGTAAGGTTCAACAAAAGTTTCTAGAACTGCAGCGATGGAAAACACCTTAAATAGGTCATTCCTAAGCATAAAGAAAAAAAAGAAAAAAAAGGAAAATAAAGATCGAACAAATGAAATTCAAATAAACTATGATAGCACAGATAGCTGCTGTTTTCACAAGTGTTTATAGCTGTGGTCTTTTGAACTTATTTACTACAATAAGTAGTAAATAAGCTATTTTACCTGTTATGCTATTTCTATTTCTCTCTTTCTCTCTCACTCTTTCTTTTTTCTAATGTGCAGTTTCAGTTAGACTTCAAACCCTTGGTTTAGCACTTGCCACCTACCACTGTTTCCAGTTGGCCATTTTATTTCCAACTGAAAATAAATTATGCCAGCATGTTGGGGAGAAAACACAGAATACTTTAAAGAGTCATATGAAAAAGTGCGTAGGCTGTTAAGGATCTTTCTTCTGATACATTATTGCAAATACACTCCCAGCACAGGATAAGGAGATTTATTACCATGAAGAGACATTTCCGTTCAGAAGGAGAATAAAATAATCCACCCTGAAGAGCTACATTCTGGGTGATTACATTTTGACCTCAATTCCTGCTATATTCCCTAGTGAATTTGTCCATACAATAATGTTTCCCCTGCGGGGACCTAGTCCAGCATCACCTAAAGTTAGATTTTTCTATTGATTTTTATGGTCTATGGCTTCTTAAAATCAGTTGTTGTTACATCCATAACAATTTTTTTTCCATGCTCATTGTTCTGTCATGAAATATTTTTAAAAGCATACTGGATAAAAACCAGGACGTTAAACTGCACGTTTAACCACATACAGACTTTCACTAATACAGGTGGAAGAATACAAGCCCCTACAATCCATTGCTGTGCTATAATTTTTTCTCATTTTTATTCTTACAGGATGCAAACTTCCTGTCACTAAGGAAGTTAGATTTAAAAGTAATATTCAAAGGCACTTTTCTGACTCTGGCCTCAGTCATTTTGCCATTTAAAACTGTATAAAAATAGTTGCTTTATTGAAATCGGGGGGGGGGGGGGGGGTTGCCCTGTTGATGTATAATAAATGCAATAAATGGGAACAATACAATGTCAACAAAAACCGATCCTGAGCAGAAATAGTTTTTCTCCTATAAATGTTAAAGGCAAAAAATAGTAAGGAAAGATTTTTTGAAACCATCATCAGTTTTACGCTAAACATCACCACTTCCTTTCAAGTAATTCTTGTTATTTTAGCCGCTGTTTGGTTGCTGGCTTTGCCCCCCTCAGCACGGGGTGCAGACACGGAGGGAGGGCGAGCCCCGCGCCACAGAGGCTGCTGCAGGTTTCGCAGTGCCCCGAAACCTCAGAGCCCTCCCCGCTGCCCGCTCCAGCTTCTGGTGACCTCCTGCCGAATGGCTCCACTGCTTCTCGTGTATTAATACACCTTTTTGTAGGGATGCTTTGCAAACCTTTAGTTATTGCACAGTAATTTCGGACAATGCGAGGTTTTTCACTCAAGAGTAGCATTTTTATTAGGTCAGAAACCAGCATGCAGGTGAATTCAATATTCCTTTTTGAAACTTATTTTTAATGCTGGAAACTGTACATCTTGCTGGTGTGAAGGGTCCAAAGGGTCTAAGGAACAGTTTCCTGAGCTGTGGATTAATGAACAGCTGACGTCTTAATTTACGCAAACAGATTAAAAATCACACCAAAAGTTTCAGAAAAATTGCCAATTCCAGTGACGCTGTTTCTACTTACAGGGTAAGTTTGTGTTAGCCCTTGAAACTTCAGGGTTATTTGCCATCTATAAAAAACTTTTAAACTGCAGAGAATCTAATCATGAAGGCACTAAAGCTCGTGCCTAGTCTTGGGATTCACCAAATTCCAGGTTCAGGAAGGCTCTGAAATTCAGATAAAGTAGCTTTAATTGGAAGCGACTCGAAGTTTTTATTCAAGTGCTGTTATTCAACTCTAGAAGGCACCTTTCTGGACAAGTCTCCTGATGGGCAAGAAAAACTCTGGCTGAGAAGGAGGAGTGAGTCACGCTGCAGCTGCCACGGTGATGGGAAAACGGCCCTCTGCAAATCCTCAACTACGCAGAGTCCTGGAATGATGACCAAGAGAAAAGACAATTGGGAAAATTCCTGATTTGGTGAAATTCACTTTTGAAGAGGAAGCACTTTGAGCTTTTCTACAACACCCTAAATTTGGATTTATGTGATGAATACTGCTATTCTGATGTTAGCATGTTGGTTGCCCTTGCCTCAGTTGAGAGTGCATCTTTCTCAGCTCACCTAGGTGCTGAAAACTGTATTCTCTCAAAAGAGCTTTTGAAGAGGTTGTTTTTGTTGCTTTTCTCCCCCCCCACCCCCCCCCCCCAGTATTGTTCAGGTTTTGGTTTATCATTTGGTTTAACGATTGGCACAAAGCCACACTAACTGGTCTCTGAAGTCAGTAGCAGCCGGTGATGCAGACCTAACACAGGAAATTAAACTGAGGAGATGTTATCCTCTTGTTAAACTCAGTTAGCAGACCGCATCTGAATTGGTTAGCAAGTTTTTAATAACACACATTTACTTATGGATCTAAAGCAAGGACACGGGTGATCCCTTAACTCCCTGTATTCGTAAGACACTGGGCCCCAGGCAGTGCAGACTTCTCTCCTGTTCTGCTCTGTCTCCATGGAGCTCTGCACTGCTACGTAGGCTTCTTGAAGGAGCGAGGATAGAAAATACTTGGTTTTAAAAGGCATTCCTTGTTGCTTATGATCTCACATGTATTTCAACTCCAGGTGAGACTTCTGAAAATATTCTCAATTAGGAAGCATTTCTAAAGATAGGCAACACCAGTGAAAAATTGCAAGGCATGTGAATGACTGGTGAACAAAATCTTGTATTACCTCCATGAAGCACTGGGAATTGCCAGCCTGTATTCCGGTGGCTTCAAATGCTTCAAACGTTCAACTCACTAGCAGTGTTTCTTGTGTCACGTTACCCTACACTTCATGTTGTTTTTAGAAACACTTTTCCTATAGAAAAAGAAAGAAAAGAAAACATAAGTTTTACCTGCCAGTAAGAAGCGAAAGCTTTTAGAGAAAGTATGCATGGATATGTACTGCT
Organism: Mycteria americana; assembly: GCF_035582795.1. NCBI lineage: Eukaryota > Metazoa > Chordata > Aves > Ciconiiformes > Ciconiidae > Mycteria > Mycteria americana. Next base: position 113,166,255 of record NC_134366.1, on the reverse strand, counting down.
TGTGGGTTCAGATCTACTCTTTATTGGTCATAAAAATTGCCTGCTGCGACTTAATCAATCCCGCCTGCCTGCCTGATGGAGAAATCTATTTCACACGCACACAAAAATCAGTTTTTTCCCCCAAGTATCCTATAAGTCTTTTCACTTTTAGAAATTTTTTTCCTTTCTTTTTCTGCTGTTCTTGGCAAATATTAGGTTAAAGAAAATGCTAAAATTTTATTTTAAAACAGTAAGTTAGCTATAAATTGTTTTATAGAAAGTAGTCTTAGAATATGCATGTTTTGGGGTTGTTAACCTCAGGCTCCTCAAGCCAGAGTATCAGCTTTGATACTAACAGTCAGCAAGCCTCTTAGAGTGATTCTTTTGAAAGCAGACATGACTTGGCCAGCGTTAATTGTGAAAGGAAGTACAGCAGGTTTATCTTGAACCTCTTTCTTTGCCAAAAATCCTGTCCAGCTGAACCTGTATTGCATTAAAATCATTCACAAATCAGTGAGAAAAACAATCAGCTTCTACCTGTCCTTGTCAGCAATGGACAAACAATATTTAAGGCACACCTAAATCAGCTTTCCCCTCATTTTCAGAGAAGCAACAACCAAATTGGAACTTGGTTGCAGCTTTTCCTTCTTACCAATAAAGTCAGAAACTGCATTAAACCAGAACTTTCCTGTTCTAATAAAGTGAATGGATAGTCTTTGGCCAGCGTGTCCTTTTAAGAGATGTGGGTGAATGCAGTCTGTCTTGTCACTTTGAAGTCACTACGTCCCCATGGCTTGTCATCTCAGCCACGCAAGACTTGGGCTGGTTCTCTCCTAGCATAGCTTGACTGTGAAATGGCTTTTCAATAAAACAACAAGGAATATTGAAATATGTTTGGTTCTGATTTAATTTTTTAAAATCAACATTATATTTCAGACTGGTTTGATAACAATGGCTGATGATTTAAATGGCATAATTGTTCAAATTGAGAAGAATTAGACATGCCAAATCAAATTCAAGATTCATGTATTATATAGAATCACTGGCCAGAAGAATTTATATTTTTAGGCCCTAAATAATGCATTATTGGATCTAAAAGGTAGATAAAGGTATATCAGTAATCCAAAACAAAGCAAAAAAGACAGAATAAAAGCAGAAAAACACCAGCATTGAAGTTAATAAAAATTTTTTAGACTTCTCTGAAAAAATATAAACATCTAAAAAATGTATAAAAAATAAAAATCATAAAAACTTAATATTAATCAAAAAATCTATTTATGAGTCTCTTGAGGTTTCTTTATAAAAAGCAGATTATTTTTATTTTCAGCTGAAGTGGAAAAGAAATGTAAACATTTTGTGCAACAAAAAATGAATTTGTTTCCAAACAGCTCCATCACATATTTATGAAAAACCCTTCTAAGGCCAACTGCCTCCCAACATTTTCTTTTTGAATAAAATTATAGAATTGTATGCAAAAATCATATGCAGTATTGATTTCTATTAAAATTATATTTTTGCTCTGCAAAGACTTGCACACATATACTAACCACTAAGGACCAGGATCTAAAAATGCAAAACTTCATAGTCCTATTGGCAAGTGATCAAGAAGATGACATAGCGTCTGGATTGATCATTCCGAACTGGTCCATGAAGAATAAGTACATTTGTGAACCTGAGCATGTTTGTTTGCTGTAAATCCAACACAGACGGACACTCTCCATTGTGGATGCAGGAAAGCAGGTGCTGTGAGAATCTCCTCTTCCAGTGAAAATGGGACCAGGTTTCACACCATGCATTTTTTTTTTCCTCTTGAAAAGGTTGTGGTGGCTGACACAGGGTTGGCAGGGGGAACATGCAGCTGAATACCAAACTGAATTGTAAAATCCCTACTGTTCATCTTCAGTACCTAAAACACTGGTTATAAAAATAAGATGTGCGCAAGAGTAGCTGGCGCTGAGGCCAGAGGGCACAGACTGACTCTCACCCATGGGGCCAAACCCTTCTGGCTTACACAACATGGAGATTAACCAGCTCGTGGGAATGCCTAGAGACCACACAGAATAGCTGAACGAGGTCAGGTAATCACCAAAAAAGATGAGGAGGTGGTGATAAATGAAGAACACACATCTACAGTGAGGCCCAGGAGCCAAAAAGGACTGAAGTGTTGTGAAATTGCATTTACCATAACTCACTCTTTCTTCTAAAGTAACGGTAATATGACTGCTATCACAGCGGTGTAGCTGTAAATGATTACTCTAGGAGGCAGTCTGGGGAAAAGCTTTGAAGGGATCACTTTTTTTTTTTTTTTTTTACGATGACAAGAAAACTCAAGTGAATTGTAGAGTGTCCCTAGACTCCCCAGAGGAGAGCAATCTTCAGGTGTCTGCTAACCAATTTTTTTTTTTTCCCTAGAAGACAGTAAAACTCTTCTCTGAAGGACAATCAGATTTGAGAAGCTGTCACAGTAGCTTCTACTTTACTGTGAAGGGAAACCCTTATATAAAGCTGGGCCAAAGTCTCAGTATAGAAAATTCCCCTCCCCAGTCTGGCCAGTACTGCTCCATCATTCCACTGAAGCCAGAAGCCTGCAATTGCTGTAATTTGCAAGTTTGATATGGAGAGGAACCAATGAAAAACTCCACCAGGGGCTGTGTAGTTGCTATAACTGAGTGAGGAGAATCCATAGTTCCAAATTGCTGGAAAAGCAAAAAATAGTGCCTCTCATAAATGAAATCTTTTTCTGAGAATTTTCAAGTATGTTTAAAAATCTATTACTCAAAGGTTTGAAAACTTCATCAGCAAGTCATGACTTAATGTCCCTATTTGCATGAACACACACACAATCAAAACTAAATGATTTAATTTTAATCCACAATTTTTTACCACTCAAGCGACAATTATTTCTTTGAAAGTTTTGAACATGCAGTAGATGACACATCAGTCTTGAAAAATCTGAAAGCCTCATTTGTAGTGGATTTTATGTACATACCTCTTTTGAATTTAAAATAACTTCTTTCTTGATTACAAAGTTATCATAAAGGATAAAGCAACCAAGTAAGAGTATAATATATTTGCTGTTAGTGCAAATGATAATTCTGTTCTCCTGGATAAGGATTTTCAAGAGACTCCTAGCTTGAATGGCTATGCCTTTTATTAGAGAAACTAGATGCATGCTGAATATTACCATTTAAATTCTGTAGTCTGTTCAGGGAATCCATCTCCACTTTAATTGCATTTTCCTCTGTAGAATAAGAAATTATTTTACAGCTCTTAAAATTTGAAAGTATTTTAAGATTTAATTTTCTTTGAAAACCCAAACATGATAAATACCACATCCTTGAAAACAGATGCATCTCCAAAATTCTGAAATTAAGTTTAACTGTGAATGAGGTCTCAATATTTTAATTTTCTTTCATGAAAGCTATTAAGACTAAAGGTTATTGTGAGGCTAATTGTGCTAGTCTAAGTGCCAGTGAACAGAAATTATGGGGTCATTTATGTTTTATAACCCACCTCTTTATTAACATGCAGAGAGACAGGATGCAGCCACTGCACGTCCTCGATTTTTGAGGGAAACGGTGATGAAGAGAGTGCTGTCATTTAAATAAATAAATTCCTCTTTCCTTAATCTTGAAGGAGAGAAGTTTTAAGTATTCTGTGAAGACTTTGTACACAAAGTGAATATACAGATTTGAGGTACATGCCCTGAGAGGCTAAAAATTGTTTTGATTTTCCTGAGGAGAAACACCAAACAAAAGTATTTACTTACACCATCACTTCCATCGCTTCCCACAATTGTAAAATGTTGCAAAATACTGAGAAAATAGCGGTTAGATCTATGCTCGTTTTGGGATAAACACAGCACTTGCACTAAGGCTTACTGTAACAACAAATGTATTAGCAATTTCTCCGGATTTTTCAATATGAGTAATTTCTTCAAGAATTTGTACAGCTCAGTAAAATAGAAGAAAACAAGCATCCAGTTCTATGTTCGTATTATATTGTGCTTGCATTTAATGAAGTCATTCAACTATGCAGCCCTATTTCACCTCACTAGATCCATGTGTATTTCTACATTTTGAAAGAGCTCTCACCATCCTTGCTGAGTGTTTACTTCCATTGGAATTAATTTGGCATTGAGTGCTCTCATTTTTTGTCTCTCTGGAAAAGAAAGCAAACTGGCAAACAATCTGCATTTTGACTTACAACCTGATTTATGAGAGAAATCATTGGGGTCAAGTATGCTGAAACATACGTCTCTGAAGAGAATCGACACTCGCTAGTCTGAGGGGAAGAGAACCCCTCCACCAGACAGCAAACGCTGACTTGCAGAGCTGTCTGCTGTTGAGTGCTCTCCTGCCCTGCAGCTTACTCTTCTGCAGCACTATGGGATGAGCATGACAGCATTTAACAACCACTTTGGAGGTTACAATAATTACGCAGTGTATCAAGTGGAAAAGAATCAGACTCTGGTGGTCTACCCTTGCTTTTTGTTCGGTGGAGGTGTGGGAGGTTAGCTGATAATTACATTTCTAGTAATGATTTAATCCAGCCACTATAAGCATCACGCTTATGTCTGCTGAATAATATCAAGTCACACATTACTTGTAAGCATCACAAAACAAACAAACAAAATCTCCTCTGTCAGTGGAAAATACTTTCATCACCTGGTTAGGAAGAAAAGACTAATAAATGTAGACATGGCCTTGCTACAACTCTTTTAGAGATGTAACCCAAGTTTTGCTTTCTATTTGCTCACTTTTAGCTGTCCCTGCCATAAAACAAAAACTTTATGTGTTGAGGGAAATCTAAACACCCTGCTAGGTATTTCAGAAGCATGTTCAGCAAAACCGTCATGTCCTCAGGCATCAATGTATTTTTCTCTCAAACTCATTTAGCACAGAATACTGAAAAACTTACGACAATAGTTACATAGTAGCAGTTCAAAGAAAACACAGGCCTGGATAACAGACTGGTTTTTCCCTCAAGGAAAAGATTTGAAGTGTTTATAAATTGGAAACCAACACATTGTGTCTCAAATATTTTATACGATGTTGTAACGTAACTAACTAAAACTGACGCATATACCTCATATCCTGAATACAATGCTATGTTAACAAAACTGTCACCTGTAATGTGAGCAATTGAGAGCTCTTTTTCAATTGTTAGCATCTTAAAAATATGCAGCAGTTTGAACTGAAAACTCCTTCAAAACTAACACACACACCTTGCTGTTCTATACTTAATAGGTATTACACACCATAACTGCCAACATTTTCAGTTCTTGAATCTAAGTACGCACCGTGCACATCTGCAACTTTACAAATTACAATCCACCGACAACAAATGCTGATGTCAATTAAAAACCCTTTTATTAAGACTAATCCAAAACAGCAATTCTAATACTTTACAGTAACAATTTCAATGCATAATTTAAGAAAATTACTGATTTTTCACATCCTTTTCCTCTGTACATTCCTTCTTCTGTGTACATACTTTACATGGTAGTATCATTACAATTTCCCATTGGGATTACAGTACAAATAGTTTGAACCATATTTAGTGCAATTTCTTTAGTTCAAAGTGATGAACTCCTTCCTCAAAGGCTTCATAAATTGCTTCATAGCATGTATGCTGCTGCCACAAATCCATGAATTAGAATTATTTCCTTTAAATTTCAGGCTCCCATTGAATAAGCTGTCCAATTTCAACATGAGAAGTCATCTGATGATCGTTAACTATCAAGAAGCTGCACTATATTCTCTAAGCATTTTAAATAGTAGGCATGTAGCTCATTTTCTTCTGGCTGTGGAGTAGCTAAAAGGAAGAAAAAACAAGATTTGAACTTCTAGTTGATTCTTAATACAAAATTATTTTTTCAAAGATTGCATCAAATGCCTTGCTAGAATTCATGCTATTTTATGATCTTAACATCTACATTACAAGTAGCAAATCAAGTACTAATATTTTATGTTGCAAAGCCTGTTTGTTTTGTTTTTTAAAAGGCTAGGGTTTTTAGCAGCTTTCTAAGCCCCTGTTTAGTTGTAACAAATAAAAAGTGAAAACTGCCTTTTGATTATGCTGTGCTACAATGAGGTCACGCCTTGTTCTTGCCAAAATTTCTCCTTGGGTAGGGCAAAGTGGGAAATGAAAAATAACAATAGACGTTGAAAAATTCCCCCACTTGTACGCAGAAGAACAATCTACCATTTTAGCCCAATTATCACTGTAAAGTGATCAAAGCTTTAATGGGGTAGGCTAGTTGAGAACCTTAAAGCAGGAAAATATAGATGACAACTTCGCATGACTGTAAACTGTAACAATTACAGTTGCATAAAATCTTTCATACTCAATATTTTGATATTTAAATATTTATTGAATTAAAAATCAATCTTTCAGTCTAGGACTTTATGTTCTAAAGTAGTACATAAATAAATAGGGATCAAAGCTACAAGGTGTTAGTCTAAAAGCTGCATATTTCTACCTTGTCAATTCAACATAATATTTTGAAGTCTCTTATCAGTGGTAGTTATGCTATAAAGAACAATACAAACTTATCTATTTATTAACACAATATCAGTATATGAAATATTGCATTATATTTAATGGTTGACTCAGTAAAGGATGAGTTTGAAACAGTACATTGACAAAATCAATGGATTTGGGTGACAGTACAGGAAGAAGTATCATGAGACATTCTAGCAAAAATACATCTCCTCCTTATTAGGATACCGACAGTGTTCAATGTAGGCAGAAATTTTGTGGCAGTTCTGTTGTGCAAAATACTATTGGAACTCGGTATTATAAGCCCTCCAATTGATAAACCTCTTTGAGTACATCTATAGAGCAATTAAAATCAGTAGGAACACTCATTGGCTTAAAATGAAACATCTGCATGTTTTCGCAAGATCAGAGTCTTGATGTGACTAACAACCAATAAACCCATTATTAGGTACTGAAGCTCCAGCTACAGACCAGTGTTTGAACATCTTTCAAAATGAATGCTCTTGAGCTGAAGATAGCAACCTATCGTATAAAAGCTATTCAAATGATAGTTATGTTCAGTTACTTGAGCAAGAAACTCAAGCTTTCAGAAAGTCAGCTAACTGATGGTACAGTATTTTAAGACTGGCACAATGATCTGTTCTGATCCGTTCTCTGTGTGCCTGAACACAGTGAGGTTGAGCACTGTTAAGCAAAGTCAATGCTAAATGAACAATTTTTCTTATAACTAAATTTAAGAATTAACACAGAAGCGTGATATGCAAAGAAAGCATTTTGCTGCAAGCACCATCAAACCTATTCTTACAAACTAACCTTAGCAATTACCTGAGGTCTTATTTATAATTTGTTAACCAAGAGACATTTTTCTATATCTATAAGATGCCTAACCATAAAGCATATTGCTACTCATTATTTTAGAGACAAAAGTATCCTTTCAAAAACTTGTAGCACAACAAAAACTTACTGCGATGATATAAATTGAAATGTATTAATGATCTACCCAGTGGAAAGATACAGAATTGGCATTAGTTGGAACTAAGACTTACTTTTCTTCGCTAAAGAATAAGCCTCATCTATTCTTCTCCTTATTGATGGGTTCTTCAAAGTAACTTTTGCCTGTAGCAGACACAAACACACAAAATACAATGACTTGACTTTCTTCCCCACATGTTCACACTTTAACAGCAAAGTTTAGAAAATGACAATAATTCAGCAAAACATGAGATGCAGGAATTTTAGAATTAGCATATGACTGCATCATCATACAGATTGCATTTATATAAGCAGTCACGAATCACAGAGGACAAGCTGCCTCCTTACCATGTTGTTTAACCTCCTAGCCTGAGCAGCTATGTGATTAAAATAATAAAATGGAACTGCTACTGTAAACTTTATTTTTATTTACTTAAAGGTTACTGTATTGTTTACAGCATAATAAAATTAACATTACAATTTTTTTCATGTGTTTCTCAAATACTAACCTTCTGATAGTTGTGAAGCAAAGCCCAAAGCGAAGCTGCTCCTATTCTCTGAACAGCACAACTATCACTTTCCAAACAGGCAGACAGTACTGCAATCGCTTTATCTAATGAGAAAAATAAAAAAATCTCATCTAGAAAATATCATCAAAAACCCAGAAATATATTTACACGTCTCAGTATTTTGATGCTTGGAGTACACTTATTTCTATGACAAGTATCACTATGGCAGAGGAATTACAGAAACTTTATTATCAGATTAATTAAATTTAAATATGCTCACGAATTTGGCAGACTACATTGAAAGACGTGTGAAAAATATAGCAAACCAGAAATAAGCAATGCTAAAAAATTAAGCCATCAGTAATAAAACATGCATGTTATGTGCAGCCATCAGCTATGCACAGGGACTGAGTAAGCCATGAAACTGTTTTCGTAACTCCCACTAGCCACAATTAGAGCCACATCAGGATAGAAATTAAGATGTTTCTATTTTCCTTAGTACTTATTATGTAGATGATTTGTAACCAATAAGAAATATTTGCCACCCCACTGTAGGTGCCTTAATTTCCTAGCCTTCCTCTGAAGCCAGACTCTTCAAGTTTGCTTGTTCACTTCCTAATAAAAATTCACAGATTATGTAACTGAATAATGTATGCTTAATTAAGGCAGCAAATCAGCATCTTAGAAAAAAATTGAAAAGCATGGACACTATGGAAAACCTGCTGAGAACTTATAAAAAAGAGAGAAGCATTCTCTCTTCAATTAAATGAGGGAAAGAAACATGTTTTTTACAAACAACTGAGAAAAAAAATTCTGTGCATGTTGTTACATTAAATATATATGCCATGATCATAGCTTTATCATTATCATAAATGTTTTCTGCACATGACAGAACACAAAACAGTTTGTCTCAACATCCATGACTTGCAGGAGCTAATAAGGTTTTGTCCAACTGAAAGATAGGAACTTCCATGGTAGAAATATTTAAAAAAAAAAAAATTTCTAAAATTATTCCAAACTGACTGACACAAGCATCCTTCAACTCCCCCCTGAAAAACTAGCTGTTTGAGAAAACTGCAAGAATCCTTTCATTCGTAATGTGTTACTATATTCAAATGATCAGCCTCACAAAAATATTGATTTTTTTTTAAACTCTTTATTTGCTTTTTCTTTTGGTATATATTCTTATTTTAATTGCTTTTCTGCAAAAATATATGTTCTAGAATTACTTCTAGGAAAATAATCTTTATAAAAATGCCTTTCTAAATAGCAATATTGAGTTCTTGGTCAGTAACCTAAACTGCAATGAAAATATGGTATTCTGGAAGACACTCTATTCTCAGAGTAAAATAGCTTTACATACTTACCATTAGCTAATATCTTTGGTTTATTAGTTGGACTAAAACATATGTTATGTAGAATGAGAAGTGCTAGATGTTGGCTGCTCTTGTGTTTGTATTTACACATTTCCACAATCTGGTCTAAAAAACCATTTATCTTCATGATCATCTGCTGTCCATCTTCTCCAAAAGATATGTTCAGTAGCAGCTTTAGCCAAAGAGTAGACACATTACCAGGATTCTTATGGCTTCCTTTTGGTAATGAAAGGGACAAAAAGTTCTGCAGGAACTTATTCTGTCAGAAGGAAGAAAAAGGATGTTAGAATTTATAGTATTCCATGGTTTGTTTACTGCTGTTTGACCTTCCAATCTGCATACTTGACCAAAAACTAGTACTAATATTTCATTTACATATTTCAGGGAACCCTTTATTAATCAAAGATTGTTGAAAGAATTACATACGAAAAAGAATCCACATCTTGGTTAAAAAGTTAATATGGTAAAATACATTTTCTTCTGTAATAATTTATGCAGTGTAGATACATAAAAGTTGACCCAACGCAATATATTTCTTTAAAGGCTAATTCCTACCACTACATAAGCTTTGTTGCTTTGCGCATAGCATTTCTGCCCAAAAATAAGCTAGAAGCAATTTAACTGAATCCATGTGCTACTTACCTAATGCATTCTTGATTCCTTATTTATTATTGCTTGTGTTATTAGCAAATGTTAAAGGTATCATAGAATCATAGAATATCTCAAGTGGGAAGGGATGCATAAGGATCTATAGCACCCCCTCCCTTCACTGACAGCCATAGTAACGTCCTCTGGTTTTTATGCTTTGAAGAAAAAGATCTGTGTGCTGATATGGCATATACTACCACTTCCCAATCTCAGGGTTTGCCTCCACTTTAAGGAGATTCTGAGCAGGTGAAAATCTACTCCCCTGTTGCAAGAAGGAGATGTTCTAACATAACTTTCCTATGATGAAAAAGGTCCTTGACTAAATATTCCCAACATCAGTGACCCTCGACAACACATACAGGCATCTGGTCAAAAGCAAACAATCCAGTATACAAACTCATTGTGGTTTTCTTCACGTGAATATAATATTGGTAATTTAATTTTCAAAGATGGAATTAGTAACTCAGCATTGCCTACACTTATGAAAGCTGAGCTCAGGAGAGAGAATGAAGACTAAGTACTATCACACTAGAGTGAAACTCTGAGGACAAAAAAAGCCAAAACAATTCACAGAACAGAACAGCTACCATGGAAAAGATCTCAAACTGTTCGTTTGAGTATCACCTATTTTGTAACTGTATGGCCAGATTTTACACAATTAGCACCACAAAAAGATCGTATTTTCCCCTGCCTTTTCTTACAGGTAATTAGGTCCAACCACAGAACATTGTTAATGTAAATTGAAAGAAATTGTTGTCATTATTAAACTACTATAAAAGATGCTAAAAACAAATATACTTTTTATAATTTCTGTTTTGTTAGCTAGTTTATCACATCACCACTATAGTTGATTTTCTACATGGTTTGACTTCTTGTCTCAAGGCATTGAATGTATTTAAATGATCAAAGTTAAACTTTAAAGAAATAGGTTTTTCAAAGAACATTTGATAAAATAGAGTAAGGATCATTCCGTATGCAAATTAAACAGGGAAAAGACAATACTTACATTTATATAATAAGAATAGATTTCTACCTAACAGCCAATTACTGACATGTAGGACATCTTCTCTAAAACTGTAATTTTTATAAAGATTATGTTTCACACAGTATACTTAATAATTTCTACAATGTTTAATTTCTTTTTTACTCACATGCAGTTTGTTCTACTGTATGCTCACTTTCATGATCCACTAGTGATTGCTATCAATATATATGGGTATTAAAAATTTTACACCCCACTGAAACTGAGAGGTTATAAAAAGCTCTAGCAAAAATTGTGTAGTTCTATATGCTGTTTCTGTCCAGACTATGAATGCTGCACTTAGGGAACAGTAACACAACTAACTGAGAAGACACAATCGTTTTGATTCTCACAGAAGCATCTCTATATGATCACAGGACACTCCATATTGAAATATGAGGGTTTATTAAAAAGGAAAATGCATCCATCACATTGCTAAAATCATTAATATTATTTACTTACCTTCTGAATAATGCCTTTACAGTCATGAGACAGAGCAAGGTTAGAAAGAAGACAAAAGACCACCTGCTGAATTGGGCTGTTATCATTTGACACTTGGGAAGCCAATTTCAAGATGTTATGCATTAATGAATTGCCAGCTGCACTTCGTGCAGATGGAAGTGATGATTGTCCACTACTGGCCCAACAAAGTGAAGCACAACCTTAAAGAAATGAAATGTTTATCATATGAGAAATGCAAATATACATTAAAAAAAAACCAAAACATCTATAGAAAGAGCAGTCTAACAGCTCAAAGATTGAGATGGGACTTTTGAAAGGACTGGAGTTTCTTTTCTTTGACCCACAGTGAAGTCAATGGGTCATGCTTTGAATAGAAACATGCCTGAATGCAGCGGTTTACTGGAATAGGTGTCTACTGTCCTATTGTTCTAGAATCTAAAGAGGCAATTCTGCTATTAAACAGAAGCCATTGCTCCATCTCAGACAGTCTCCTTAAAAAACAGAACATTGTATCTAAGGCATTATACAATTATTTGGCATCAGAATCTGAAGGGACCCTCTGAAACTGGTTCAGAAAAAGAGGTGTCTCTACATCTGAAAGGTTTAATAAGTTTCTTAAAATATTTTCCTGAGAAATAAAAGCACTGCCTGCATCTGTCATTACCTTGTACCACAGTAGCATGCAAAATCCTATGCTAGAGAGATACAAGCTCAAATTAATACAGCAGCAGGGAACAACTAAGTTACCAACATGATGTTTATGCACAAATATGCATATATACCTTTTTATTTAGTGGCATTTGCCATCTGCAACAACGGTTAACTTCTTACATGGCAAAAGTAAATAAAAATGAGACAGTTTTTAACTGTTACAAATACCTACATGCATTTCTTTGTCTGACTACGCTAAGGGGAAGTGGTTAACCAGTTCAGAGTAGGTAAGTTTGGGTCACTTCATAAGCCAACTATTCTGAACAGAAAGAAAAAACATGATTAATCTAAAACCACTTGGCCTTATTAGCAAGGAAAGTAAAAATGCAGCTTAGAGTCAGTCAGAGTTAAGGAACAAGACTCTCAGAACTTCAGCTTGATTTCCAGTACATCACAGGACATTACATTTTAATTTTATATCTTGTGGTTGACTAATACATATTTGACCTCTCTTCAGCCCATATTAAAAAAATGTTTTTATGAAAAAAATCATTGCAAGCTCATTTAAGGTCTGGAGACATTAACTTAAAAAGAGGGTAAAAAAGCTCAGAGACTGTTCAGTTAATATATTTTAACCATTCTAACTCTTTCATGGTATCTTGACAGGGAGAAATCAACAGATACTTATACGTCTCTTCAAGCCACTAGCAAATCATTATCTGAGTCAATAACCAGGATATGGAATGAGACAAATTCATACTAGAAAAAAGAACAGGCTTCTAGTAGTGGGGATAATTACTCATCAATGGAAATAAAGGGTTTCCTCAAATGAAGAAGAGAATCCTTATGAAAAATATACAAATACAAGCTATTAAGCCCAATGCATAAATAAATGGAAGAAATTTAATACAGAATTAAATTAGATTATTGAGTGTTTCAAAACCAGAATATTCTCAATTAGGGCTGAATTACAAACTGTATAAAGTACTGATACACTGTTCCCTGTGAGAGAATTCCTAGAGCAGTATTTCTACAGTATACTATTCAGTTAGGCAGGACTTTCAGTGTAACCTTCAAACACAATGGTTTGAATTAAATGCTGTTTAATCCTTTAATACAATTGTACTCTTGCTAAATCCAACAGACTGAAATAGGATCCGAACAAAAGTCTTGAATGTATCAAAATCAAACCTCTTGATAGACTTTGATGGACCAGTGCTTTTATACTTTCCTCTTATGGTAGTAATAAACATTCTTTTCCCTTTATTATGCTTTTCTGTCTTAATTATTCTGGTTAAATATTTTGATGTATTACATCATAGAGTGACTCTCATACCTGCAGGATAGTTTGCAGTGTAGACACAAAGCAAATGCAGAGCTATTTGCATTGAGGAGTCATCTATTAGAAACCACGGCCATAGTGAATGCAGAACGGGAACAACATGAGCTTTGAGTGCTGCCATCTACAAGAACATGAGGAAGAATTTAAACTACTATACTATTAAATACTTTGAAAATGAAGTATAAATAGAGTAGGAAAAGCATATTCTTATCTTATTGTGTCCCATTAGTTTGCTTTAAAAGATTGTATGGAGAACTGACACCCTCATTTCAACACTAATGAAATTAACTCTATCCCAGTCAAAACCAGCACACGTTTTAATTACTGAGACATGCAAACAAAAGTAAAGATTTATTCATTCCAACTGTGATTGCTCAAGAGCTACCTATTCTAAAGTTTTATTCTACTCCAACTAAATTAATAATTGGAACTCAAAAAGCATGGAAATAGAGGTGTGCAGTTCTACAGAGCAAATGATAGAAAACTTCAGTTATCAACAGCAACCTCCTTCTCTCCTCCAAGCAATTCTCTCTGCAGACCCCTGATCAAAACAAGAAATATATTCCACAATAACCTTATCTCAGATTATGGCACAACCAAGTTATGGGGACCTTAGGGATAACCAGATGGCTTATTCAGGTCCATAATTTACATGGTGTTCTGTATACAAAAAGAATGCTAACACATGCCCTCAATAGGGGTACTTCTGGAAGGTCTGGAAGTCCTGTGGTTCCACCAATGTATTTGCTAAAAGTAGCATAAGTTGTATCACAATACCAAGACAAATTAAACTGTGAAAGAGAAAATGCAAACAAATGTGTGAAAGGTATCAGCAATAAGAAAGAGGAAGAATAGTGATCAGAAAGAAAGAATACAGAAAGAAGGAAAAAAAAAAGTAATGTAGTATTTTCCCCATGGAAAAAAACAGCAGAACTGAAGTAGAAAAGAAATTGAAAAGCACAGAGAAAAAGACAAAGAATGTGAAATGAAAAGAAGAAATTCAAAACAAGTTTCTGAGCAAGAAAAATGATGGGAAAAAAAAAAAAAACCAAACCAAGATGAAAACAAAATTGTGCCTTGCAGGATTAGTGTAATTTAACTCAGCCAAAGAAAAGTAAATGGCAAATTATTATTTAGGCTTTGTTTTGGGGGGGGTTTTTTTGTCTTTCAGAAAGGGAAAGGAAAAAAGGAGAGAGGAATAAGGAGAGGAAACTACTTTCCAAGATGTGAAGTGTATCTCCCATGTGCCTTTCTTGTGGCCCCACACTTTTCTTCACATCCATTTTTCACATTATATGCTTTGAAAATTGGAATTATTGATTTAAGCAAAGCAGAAGTGGGCATAAAGGATGATAGCCATCTGAAACCTTTGGGAGATGATGTTTCAATGTGAACATTGAGTTCCTAATGCATGTATGAAATATTCTTAGGAAGTGGGAATAATAATGAAATTTGAAGTACTTCCTGCCATTAATATCAAGCTTAAATTTAGTCAGCTTGAAAATAATTTCAAAGTAGAAAAAAAAATTATGATCTTCATTCACTAATTGAATGTGCTCACACTATTTTAGTATAAGAATACTTACTTTGCATTCTTCATTTCGAAAGAGGCAGTTTCTGAGGAGCTGCATAGAACACCTTAACTGCTTGATAAGGTTATCCTCCTATCCAGAGAAAAATATTTGAAGATCACCAACATAAGACCAGAATGAATTTTGTACAATGAGGAAAGAGATTTCAAAGGAGAGGTGCAAATCTAAGGCATCAACATTTGGGTAACATCTCTTCAGCAGAGTTTCCTTCTGATCTCAGGTAGGATTCATCTCAGCTAGCTTTAAACATGTATACTAAAGATATTTATAACAAGTTACTTGGAGTCATTCTCATCTCTCTTTATAACCCACAGATACTATTTCTAGGGGCACTGATTTGGCCAAATGCAGAGATCTGTAATGTAGAACTCTATTTCTGTTACAACTAATGAAGAATGGGTGGGAACACTTTCTGGGTATTTGTTCCATCCTAAAGCAGACATCTAAAGTCAAATGAATCACTCCCTAGAAGCACCTATTTTTCTTCCTTACATAAAACCAAGGATAAACTAGCTCTGTCTTGCAGATCTCTACATTTGGTCAGACCACGCCATCCTTATATTCCCAGTGTCTTAGTTCACTATCCTTAGTAACAGAAATAGTTTCCAGCCTGATAAGAATATTACAAAGATAAATACAGACCTTTGCACAGTGAGGTACTATACTGAGATTCAAGTACACAAGTAAACAAAAAAATCTATCTTCATGATAGTGCTGTGACACTAAAAGGCTAATGATGGCTGACCTAACTTCTATACAGTTGACATACTAAACCACTTCTGAAAGATGTTCAAATTCCAATAAGCTTGTTCACCACAGGAAACTATTTCTGTTTTATCAGGCATAAAGGAACAAAAATGTAAAATAGGATTCATGCTTAATCTCAGACAAGGTGAAGCAACAATGCTTGATTATAAATCATATCATCTACAGTTGATGACATTTAGAGATGAAGTAAAAGTCTATCAAAAAAGTTAATGTAAGTCAGGCGTAGGAGATGAAATAGAAACATACACGTCATCATTACAAATGCATTTTATGACTGGTTTGTCTCATTTTTAGCTAAATAAAACGCTGACTCTAAGATGTTCCTTCAAGAACTTCCATATGTATTAATTTATTTAATAAATACAAATAGCACTAAATCCTATAAAATGTCACAAGCTACAACTTACACTTAATGTGTAAACTTCTAGGAGGTTGAAAAAGTTATAGATTCTGTTGATGGCACTGTTTGTATTTATTTATTTATTTTAGGATATCTTGATTTTTACTAAGATCCTATTTTGAGGGGTTTTTTTGAAAGCTTGGCTATTTGTAAATACTTCATGACCTTGGTTAGCATCACAGTAATTATTGTGAAAGAAAAGGAGTATCAGGTAAAATGCTTCAGCCCTGAGAATGAAGCTAGATCAAACACATTTTTCCCAACAGTTAAAAGAAAAGAAAGAGAAAAAGAAAAGAAGCTCTGATAACTTCACTTTGAGAGTTGTGCCTCAAAGTGGGCTGAGGGGCAGTTTTGTGAATGATCAGCTAAACCTGACTATGAAAGCAATGTCTCAGCTTCCCTCACATGAAACTAGATTGCTTGTTGTTATGCACCACATATGATGAACAGCACACTTACATATGATGTAGCGACCTACAGTCTCAGCTCATCAGGGAAATCTGCCACAAAGTCTTTTGCAAATCCCTTTCAAATAATTCTTAATTAAACATAAACAGTCTTTCTGACCTCTCTCAGAGGCTCCTTTCCTTCAATTTCTTTCAAGTTTTAAATTCCTTCTACATTTAGCAGAGGAGCAAATGTCCCCAGCTTCTCCCTTCTCAACCCAAGAAATATAAAGAACCAGCTGACTTCAACCTTACTGGACATAGCCAGGGCTGGACACCTTTCAGCCTCCACCCTTGAAGAAGGGACAATAAATGTGTTTAGGAGATCTCAAGAAAAAATATTGTAGCCTTCAAATGTCAGAGTCAAACTCAAATTCTTTTAAGAGCTCATTGTTATAAAACATGGTTTCATGCTCTCACAAATCAAGGCTAATGTCTGTTTGTGCCAACGCCTCAGAAAAAAATACTATCGAGCTCAAACAATGCAGAAATATGCTGCAGGAAGATGTTTTCTGCAATTTCTGCTTTATGTGGGAGTGGACAAGATATCAAACTTGACAGCAGAGGTTATTGTCTGTATTTTAGTAATTCTCTTAGATGAAAGTGGTAGAAAACAAGCAGATTGCAACAAAAATCTTATGAAACTGTTGTATGATGGTAAGAAATAATCTATGTCTAGACGTGGTAAGGAAGAGCTGAGTGATGTGAAAGTCCGGAACAACTGGAAGGATGGCTAAAAAAAAAGCTAAACAAAGAAATTGTGAATGGAGAGAAGAAACTGGGAGTGCAGGCAGTGGAAGGAGTGAAAGTATGAGGTTAAAAAACAAACAAACAAACAAAAACAACAAACAACAAAAAAAACCCAAAACCAAAAAATCTCTGACAAGAAGTTAAAGCCAGGAACAATTGAGTCTGATGACAAGAGACCAAGACATCCAGACCAAGTATGCAGAAGGACAGAAAAATAATTAGAATTGGAAGTCAGATAATATGAGAAGGTAGAGAATAAAAAACTATGACTTACACGTGCAAGGAGACTGGAACTGGTTGTGGGGTGGGAGGGAGATTGACTGGTACAGGAACAGAAAAAAACAAAATGGCTAGCACTGGTTGAAAGACAGTGAGAAAGAAAACCTGAGAAACAGAAAAATTATTATTGTGGAAACAAGATGGGAAAAATTAGCTGGATTGGATAGGACCAGGAAGTCAAGGCTGAAGGTCCAACTATGTTTGAAAATAATACAGTACTCTTAGATATTGTTGTATGCTAAATAAATATCATAAATTGCAAGCACTGACAGGTGACAAGTGGATGAACATGTATGTGTGTGAATGTCCAAAACTGAACTTTTGAATTCTCAATCAGAAGCCTGCTACTTGCTGGCTTCAACCAGTTGCTAATTCTGGTAACCTGGACTAAAAGTGGGAAGTCCTGAATCCTCCAATTAATGAAAAGACATGAGACAGAACCACTAATTCGAAGCTGATCATGTGTGGTACTTTGCACATAGATTATTTAGATTAGGTAACCAGGAGCTTAGAGTTCTGGAAAGAAAAGCTGGTGGTGAAAAGAAGGATTCCTGAAAAGAAATGGTCTCTGAATGAAAGAAATGGGCCCAAAAAGAAGAATGTGAAGATCCTGGCTGGAGGAATAATCCTGCAAGTGGGAGAAAATCCTGGAGACCAGAGAGATGCATGGAGACAAACACCAGTGCATGTTCAGGGGCTTTGGCCAGTAACACCCAAGACTGATGCCTGAGTAGCTGCAAAGCATGAACTGATGTGATTTTCTGCCTGACTTTCCTGAACCAGCAGTCATCTCCATGTTGGAAAAGGAAGTTGAGACCTAGTGAACATAACTCTGGGTGGGAGAGCGAGTGTGTGAGAGAATCAAGTTGGTAAAAGCTCTAAAATCATCGAATCTTAAAGAAGCCCCAGTATCCAGATCTACTACAAGTTGCCATTTACTCTGCCTCACCCATGACAGATACCAACAGTATCTACCTCAAGAAAAAAAAACCAAAGCAAACAAAAGAGAGCTGGGAAGTGCCTTATCATATCAGTCTTTTGGTTTTTATAGTTACCTTTTTTTTCTGTGCTTTCCCAGGCTTTAGGGAATCCAAATTCAGCTGTGCATGAATATGTTTCATATTTTCTATACAGCTGTCTATCAGGTCAACTGGAAGACAAAAAATATTAACATTTAGAAGTTCATTCACAATCAAAAATATTTTAGGAAACATAATGTATCTTTCTTGCAATGATCTTGATTACTGTTATCCTCCTGAACTGAGATTTAAAGATTCAGATGTCCAAATTTTATGAGTTCATACTATATTGTTAACTTCTTGATATCAGGAAGTAACTAACAGTCTCCGAGATGGAGTGCATCTAGTTGAATGATCTCGAGAAGCAAGAATACATTTGAGTCCTCTTACAGAGGACTGTGAGAGGAATGCCCAAAGGAAGGACTGATAAGATGGAGAGGGGAGGATGATTTGGGAGGAAGAGGATAGCAACTCATAACTCTTCAGGATACCTTCAATGACACTGCCTAGAAGACTGAAGCTTCAAGACGTTAGGGCATACATTTATCTTGCCCAACTCTTCCGTAACAGCAGCAGATTTGCTGCATCTGAGGTGCGACAAATGAAAGAAAATGTTCAGTTGACTCAAAGTGTAAAATGTTGAGTTAGGCTCTTTTCTTGGGATCTAGAGTCTTTAATGTATTACAAGATCATAGGCTCATGGGATAATTCAAGTTGGAAGAGGTGGCCTCCAAAGGTGATACAGTCCAACCTCCTGCTCAAAGCAGAGTCAGCTATAAGATCAGGCAAGGTTTACCTGTGGCCTTATCCAGTTGGGTCTTGAAAATGTCCAAAGACAGAGACTGCACAGTATGTCTAGCCACTGCTTGACTGCCTTCAATGGGGAAACATTTCTTTATGGCCAGTCTGACCCTCACGTTTCAATTTATGCCTATTCTCTCTCATCCTCCTACACCATGCACTGCTGTGAAAAACCTGGCTCTGTCTTCTTCAAAACCTCATGCGTACAAGGCGGCTGCTATTAGGTCCTCCTGAAACCTTCTTTTCTCCAGGTTGAACAAGGCCAGTTCCCTCAGCCTCTCCTCTAAGGACAGTTGGACACAACCACTTTGGTGGCCCTCTGCCGAACTTGCTCCAGTTTGTTGATGTCTTTCTTGTCCTGGGCCAAAACTGGATGCATTATTCTAGATTTGGTCTAACAAGTGCTAAGTAGAGGAAAGATAATTCCTTCCCCTCAATCTACTGGCTGTGTTCCTGTTAATACAGCCCAGGATGCTGTTAGTCTTCTCACATTCAGCTCGCTGCCTACCAAGACCTCAAGATCCTTTTCAGCTCCCCAGTCAGCCTGTACTGCTGTAAGGGCTTGTTCCTTTCCAGGTGCAGGAGTTTGCATTTGTATCTTAAAAAGTAGTCCTTAAGAGCTGAACAGGTGATGTTAGAGCTACAGATAGCTTCGGGACATTGATTTGAACCCCAGAACTTCTCTTCCTCTTTTCTAAGATTTCTGTTACATCACAGCAAGGATGACTTGAAGGCTGCTCTAGCACAGAACATGATGCATTTCATGCACTGGTAGTGCCTTCACAGGATGTCAGGCCTTAGATGATCTAGTGGGTCATCAACAGAAAAAGAACCCTGATTGAAGCAAGGGCTGAGTAGACCACCAATACACTGGGAAAGAGCAGAAAGTAGGTATATAGCATAAGATTTGAAGTTCGGAGTTTTCTCCCACTACTGGGATCAGACATTGAGCAGATATATCTAGGCTATCTATTTCAGTGTAGTGTAGGTTTAAAGGACCAAACAAACCAACAGAGAGATGCAAGTAATGAGAAAGCACCCAAGACAAAGTGCACTTGGGCTGATTGGCAGGTATTAAATGCATGATACATGAGAAATGCAAATTAACCACTTCCCTCTGTGTTCTAGTGGGCACAAAAAGCCTTTGATTAGAGGTTTTTCTTAATTTTGTTTTACTACTGTAAAGTAAAAACCTTAGGCATGAAAGATATTGCATTTCAGGGGAAGAAGGTCCTACTTCAACTGTAAAATGGGAAG
Organism: Mycteria americana; assembly: GCF_035582795.1. Taxonomy (NCBI): domain Eukaryota; kingdom Metazoa; phylum Chordata; class Aves; order Ciconiiformes; family Ciconiidae; genus Mycteria; species Mycteria americana. Next base: position 113,145,479 of record NC_134366.1, on the reverse strand, counting down.
AAAGAAACAAAGAGGCAGGGAAGAACAAAGCCATGAAAAAGAAGTCTCTTCTTGTCTAGGTACAGCCATAACTGAAAACACAGGGCATACTTTCACCTACAAACCTGTATTGGCATAGCGTGAAACAAGAAATGGAAGATGCTGCCAGTGCAAAATCTCCAGTTTCAAACCGATGAATATGCCACTAGCAGTAAAAGCTCACAGGTCTCTTCTCACTCTAACACAGAGCTGTGATTTTGCCACAAATTTTTAGACTGGCTACAACATAATATTTTATCTGTAACTGAAAACTTTAATTATTAATAAGTTTTTTTCTGTAAAAATCTGAAAAAAAATGCCACTGAAAACTAGATCTTTTGTTTTGACAGAAAACATGATGATTTAAAAAGTATGTAAAACACCTGCAAGCATTTGATTCATAAATCATTTAACATACATTTTGAAATGCTCACCTTCCAAAGCACATTTCTGTGCAATTTTACTGACAGCTAATAGAGACAGCAATGCATTTGTAGCAACTTCTTTCAGCACATCCTTTGAAGATTTCCTTTCACAGACCTACAAATAATGCAATTTCATTACCAAAAAAGTGACCATATTAAAAGTAGTACTAATATCTATAAATATGTTGTCATAGTCTATATTTTCCTTTGGATGATTCATCACTAAATATAGTGATGATTCCTAACCAGAGTTCTCCCTCTCTATATTCATGTTTATAGTCTGTCTGCATTGAAGTGTTTGTGGTTTTTTTTAAATCAAAATGTTAATTTTATTTTTTTTTTCTCTCCTAAGCCCACTCCTCTTACTCTTTTCTTAACATGCTACCTTCCTAAAGCCTAGATTCCCAGACCTAGCATTCCAGACCTTTCCTAATATTCAGGATTGCTATTGCAGGCAATTCACTGACATGCTTTTAGTGCAATCTCACTTTTGTTCAACACAATGATGAAGAAGAGACATTAAATATCAGTGAAATTCTTTAGAATAAAAATACCATTGACACACAGATAATTTTTTTTAGATATCTTTCCAACCAGAGAAAAATGGTAGTTTGTCTTATTTTTGTGAGGCCTTTGTGAGCATCACTGTATTTCTAATAACATAAATGTAATCTCTGTGCTTTCAAAGGAATATTTATTTGGAGTCATATAACAAGATAGTTGAAAGACAAGGAGCTGTCTGTGCTTTATGTATTATCCACTAGAGAATTTTGTCCATCTAGCAATTTTCCCTAAAATATCATTCCAATACTGACATCCAATATAACGGAAAACGGTATGCATTGTAATCAGAAGCATATAGTAAAATAAGAACTGTTGCTGGATCACAGTAGAAAGAAAAACATATTTTAAAGTTAGCTAAAAATGCAGCATCTTAAGAAAAACTGAATACTTCAGACAGAAATCTCATGAGTACCTAGCCATAGGACCTCATAGATTTTACACCTCCACATACATCACATATATCACCTTTTATTGGCTTTAGTCCTCCAGCTAGTAATTGCTTAAGAAATTTTTCAAATTTTAATATGCAATAAAATATCGTTGTATGCTTTAGGGTTATCATTTATTGAAGTGTTCAGTGTAACCAGGACTGAAAAGGTCAAGGGATGAAGACTAGTAAGTTAATAAGTTGGGAAAAAAAAAACAAAAAACAAAAAACAAACCAAACTTCATTGATAAGGACAACTGACACCAAATTAAAGCACCAAAGCAGGGACTGGGTTCTGCATTTATAGCTAAGAAAAAAAAAACCCATCACATTTAGACTACAACTGGTTTTATTAGATCCCAAGTGAAATCTCAAAGTTATCAGCAACACAAGAATGTTCTAAGTAAATTAACTGTTTTTCTGTACTGTTAGGTGGTGGTTTCTTTTCAAATTAAAGAATTTAGATGTTTGAGTAGTTAAAAATATAAAAAGTTTAAAGTTTAAACTTGATGCTAATTTACACAAGCCAGGAAAAAACAAAATGTTGAGTTCCTTCAATCCTGCATAACCTAAAATGTAGATTTTGTGATATATCCACTCAAAGGCTTTTGCCCTATTAAGTTGCTAGCTATTTTTATTTTTTCTTAGTAGTTAGGAATATTTTAGTAATTAAAAAAAAAAAATATTTCCATGTCAATCTTTTGGGTATTTTCCTTTAATTAAGTATTACGTGGCTGATTAGAACCAATTAAATAATTAAGGTGAGTTGTCCTTTATTTGTATCTTTTTAAAACGTTTTAATTTCATCTATTTTCTAAATTTTATCTTAAAACCTAGCAAAATTCCATTCTTTCTTGAAGCATGCTCCTTTATGCATTTTTTCCTTACTGTGCAACCAAGAATTCCAGTTTATAATAAAAAAGAAAATTTATGTCAATCATAGGGAGCAATTAAATAATTAATAATTAATTGATGATTAACTACTACTTGAATGGAAAATAACAACTCCATGTACATGTACTCTATGCTGCCTTCTGCCAGAAGATTCTATAGTTTTAAACTACTAGCATTAAAGTATTAACATGAGAATTGATACTTCTAATTCTTTTTTGAAATTATGATGTATAATAAATTTAGATGTCCCATAAACCCACAACAGATCCAGCTATGTTAGTCTGCACCTACTGTAAGTTAGTTGAAGGGGAGATCACAGCCTAAAATGTTTTACATTTTATATCTAGAAAAAAAAGGTAGGGCCTAAATTTGAGACTTTATGTCTGGATTATGGTTTCCTTATTACTTTTACTTCTGATCTTGAAAACATGTATACAAGGGTTAAAGTTTACGTACACAAAAGCACCAAAACCTTTCAAAGTCAGCATGTGCATTTACTAAATTGGTTGTATCCAATAATGCATACTAATTTAGGACCTGGTCAGCTAATATTCACACCTGAAGACAAGGTCCTAAGTTAGCATTTGCCATTGCGTATCACCTATTTTGTAGATTTTATGTAATTAGAATGATTAACAGTGATGACTGATTGTTTAAAAATTCTCTCACAGCCTTTTCTATGTTAGTCAGTTATTTGCTTGAGTGTTTCTCTTGAAGAAAGATAATGTTTAAATCTTTTGGGGTTTTTTTGTTTTGCTTTGTTTTTAATAGCTTACTTTACATTACTTTACTTACTTTATGGCCTATGGGCTTCTCTTTCAACTGCCTCTCAATGACCACCGGGGGTGGGGAGTAAATAAATATATGTACTTTGCTCTAAAAAATTGAAGCTGTTCCTTTCCTAATTCTGTTACCCTTTTTTGGGGATCGTAGCAGCTATATCCCTTTCATGTATTATAAAGCTCAGACAGCATAGGTTATCTTTTGAACTCTTTAAGAACAAAATGCAATGTCCATCTACAGCTCTGAACAGTTGAAGAGCAAGTTAAACGCTCCTATCTCCTACAATACTCAAACTATGCCAGTGTCTGATGTTCTTTCATTAGCCTGGCTGCAGTTAATTCTTCATTGTATAGACTCTTTCTGCTGTCACCATAAGAATAATCATTTTTTGCTGCTAAAGATTGGTATTCAGTTATGTATACTTGTAAGAAAATAGAGGAATGTGACTTACAACAGAAAACATCTTTGCCTGACATACTTTCATGCAATCGCATTTTTTGTGCCAGTGCCAAGGATTTCAGTTTTAGGCACATATATAAGCATTAAATACAAAAACCTACCAGGATATTTAGCAAATTATGGGATTTCAGTTAAGTGCCCCTGTCCTCCTGTTAGAGTCCCTGAAAATCATGTCCTCACAGGAAATCTCTATGCACTTAAATTATCTGGAATTAGTTGCCAAAGAGATAGGGAATTGTCGTTTTAGTGGCCTATACAGTGATGCCAAGAAAGATCCTCTTAGGAAGTTTCTCCTCCCTAAAAGACACCAGGTTGTCAGTGGACAGACCACTATGCCCCAATAAATGCTATAGAGCCACAGTAGCGTAACACAGCAGCAGAGAAACATAGGTTATGTGACAGATCTTAGCTAGATCAGGACAAGTCTTGGTAGGAGTTAGGTTATTCTACAATAATTCAGCAACCATCGGAAAAGATGAGATGAAGTGATACTAAGACAGCATTATTTTGGTTACACCATCCAATATGCACTAATACATGTTGAAAAAATTATGTTTTACATAGCAAAATAGTACTAAATATGATTCTTATTAAAAAAAAAAAAATTACAAGACACTGACTCCAGAACATCAGAAATCATGAGCTACATTATGTTACATGAAATGTGCGTCTTTCAAACACTACACTTCTCATCATGGATCACTATTATTGTTACAGTGACAAACTGCACATAATTTAAAGAAGGATAATGAGTATACAGATGAACCAGTTTGTGAGGGAAAATAAATTAGACACAAATTTCACATATAACTTTTCATCTTACTAAGTAATGGAAGATATTTTAACAGTCTGTAAATAAGTGAAGGATGTAAATATAAAGGAGGTAAAAGAATAATTTAGGACAGTATATAAAAGCGTAAATAAGAATAACAGGATTACATTAAGACAGAACACTCAGAATAAGTATCTAGAAAAAAACATCTTGTCACCAATATATATTCTGTCAGGCAACAAGTTCCTAAAAGAATTAGTGAAAATATGCTACCTGGACAGTTTAAAACTAGCTTGGAAAGTACATTAATATATGCTCCTTAAGTGCAACAACACTAATCTTACACTATCAGGGAATGAACTAGAAGGCTTAATGATTCATTTTGGTTCACAATTTTGACAAAGGCAGATATTAAGAACAACAATGCTGTCATTTACAATGGGGATAACTACAACTCGAACCTTTAAAATCTCATTACACGTTTGGAAAAGCAGAAAAAAAAAGCATATCAGTATTTGGCCAAACATATTCTATCTATCTAGGTATCATCTTCTCTACAAAAGATTTTATACCATGCTGTTGCAGCATAATTGCTTTGCAAGGTACTTCCTAGAAGTTGCTTTATTACATGAATTTCAAAAATGACTGTAATAGATGTCTCAAATTAAAGACGTCTTGATTCATAACTGGAAACAATTTTTCATTAGGTAACTACATTCCTTTTTAACAAAATAAAAAAATGCAAAAATATATCCTGCAATCACATCATCAAATTTTAAATACCTGAATAATTAATGAAGCAAGTTGAGTTACTGACGCCTGGCATCCTTCAATGTGATCCAGAAGAAAGCTAATAGTTGGATTCTGACATGTACTCTGTTTATCTTGGAGCTGTCTTCTTCCTTCCTCATTCAAAAGGACAGAGAGGAACTGTAAGCTAGCCATATATAAAGCAGGATATTTGGTTGACAGATGAATACAATCACAAATGGTACCTGCAAGGTTAAACAGAAAAATAAAAATTTTTAGATTTCATTCTCAATAAAGCTTAACTTCGGAACTCAGAAAGACTTATCAAAGAAAGTGTGTGAGCCAAGAAGCAGCTATATCTGTGCACTGCACAAGGAATTCTACAAATTCTATGCATTTCATAAGTCTTTAAAAATCTAAGGAAGAAAAGTTTGAGTTTTATAGGTTTGAATGAATTAATTGCTCTGCATTAATTTGACTATAAAACATAAAAAGCAATTTCCATTTGCTAAATCACTCATTTGTTTGACAATTTTCTGAACTCTCTCTCCTCACTTTATTCAACAGCTTACATTATAATACCAACAGTACCCATCAGCTGCTTTATGTGCAATTGGATTTGGATTCACCAGATCACTTAACATGCACCTGGCTGAAATCACAAGTTTGAATGGACTATGCTCATACTTCTGTACTGAAACATGTCAGAGAATCCTGGTGACCTGGAGCCCTAACTAGGCAAGTAACTAATGAAGGAACGATTAAAAAAAAAAACCCTGTATAATAATCTTGAATTCCTATATCTCTTATCTCCCCTCAAAACTTTACTTTCATTTTATGTAAGGTATAAAAGAAAAAAAAAACAAAACCCAAACACATATAAGGAAAAAAAATGAAGTGCTAATGGATCATTTCAGGCTCTACTCAAAGGTACCATATTTAGTTAAGGTTTACAACTAGAATCACTAACCCATATATGCAAACAAAACTTGTGAATTTATCTGGCACTTCAAAAGTTAGTCTGATGATATAAGAAAGAGTTATAAATACCCAATTAAGGGAAAAAGTCAGTCAAGCTCTGGACACATTTGGCTTTCATTCTGGATATGCCATTGGTAATGACTTAATAGTATCTAAACAGGAATGCCCCTCTTTTCTATTTGTTTATTTATTTTATTAGTTGCTAGGTTAAAACCCATCCAGGAATAGTTATTACCAATTACTGCTGTACAATGATTTGCAAGGGCTGCTGTCACAGATGGAAAAGATATTTCGCCACTCTTCCACAGTAATGTAGCTAGAAGGTTAAAAAAGTCTACCCATGTTTCATGAAGTATAGATGTTAATTCGGTATCTGCAAAGATAAAACAGAAAAAATTCAAACCATTTACACATGTGCACAAACCTGAATAGCTAAGCCTGACAACAGCTGTCATTTTAAATGAAGGCGGTACGTAAATGAAGACCTGCCTCCGTCTGGCTATACTGGAAACAAAGTACTTCATTACCTAACCCATCTTTGGAGCGAATGGTGAGAATCATGAAGGTATTTCCCAAGAGAGGTTTCAACAGTTCATCCTGGATTACAAGCTGAGAGTCCACCAATAAACATGATTTCAGAAGCCTGGACACAGATGACAAGTATTGAAGTAGTAATATCACCTGTTAAATATTTTTAAAAAGGTATGAAATAAAGCCATATATTTGCACCTTCCACTTTTTTTTTTAAATTTAAATACTCAAATTACCTCAACTTATCCATAACATTTTGAATTAATATACAACACTTAAAAGAAATAATAGGCTATAAATTAAAAATTGTTCTCCTAAATTTTACTGTAGAACATGAAACAGAATTCCTAGTCTGGAAAAACATGTGTGAAATCAATTTTCTAGTGACAAAGAATAAAATTCCTTGTGAGAAAGTCATGATTCTCATTCTGTGTACAGCATCATATTCTCTGGAAGCTCACAAAGAAAAACATAAAAATGGTCATGAATATTGACAAATATATATATATGTGTGTATTTCCTGAAAAAACGTATTCCTGACATATTTATTTATTTATTTATTCTCACAAGATTTCTGCAGAAACACATTTTCTTAATAACCTCGGTATCTTTCTTCAAAGTAAATCTGAATGCAGAGCAGCAGAAGCTTTAAAAAGGTGCTGTGCCATGAACATAGTATGTACTATATGTTATATATACAGAGTTAAATTTGATACAAAAATAGTTCCATTGGCAGTAACCCTATACACATCAAAATTAGTTGAGAACTATGTAAGTATCTGCAGGATTGGAGACAAAGCAAAGCAGGAGTTTTGTTGAGGAAACTAAATATGAAATGTGTCAGTAACTGTATCTGGCTCGTACTTCAGTACCATACAAAGAAATTCTATTACATGATTTCTTTAACTGCTAAACTCAGTTTGTATTTTTAAAACACAATTGGTTTCCAGTTTGATGGTTCTAGGTATAGTTCTAACACAGAAATGAGTTGTTCTGTGTTGAATATAAAGCAGTTTATTTTCTCTTAAACCTTGTCAAAAGCACAGAGATTCACATGAATGTAGCCTATAGCAGTGTGTCTGGACTATGTTAATGAATATAGATTATGCACACATAATTAATTTCATAATTTAAAAAAATTAGAAAGTAACAAATGCTTCTCTAACCTGAGCTTTTACATGTTCTATATGACATGGATGACCCAATGGAGCTTTCAATTCCAGGATACATCTCTCAACCAAATTAGCACTTACAAGACTAAAATAAAATAAAGTAAGTTGGTTAGAAATATACTTAAATAATTAAACATTGTACTAACTTAACATTCCACAGAAGAGAACATTTTAAACAAACAGAGTAAAAATACATTATGATGAACTTTCTTAAAATAGAGGTGTTTAGCAGTAAGTCTAGCATGATGGGAACTATAGTAGCAGTAAGTTGTTTCAAAATAGTTAGACTAACATAAATTCCAATGGCTGTTACTGCACTGGTAAATATTATTTGTTTATATTTGATTGCTTATTTTCCTTCCTGTAGAAGAATAAACAGCTCTGTAATAATACAAACTGTATTCAAACACAGGGTGGTTTTTTTCATTAATTGCAGTACGAAGAGCAACTACAAAAGCTCTTGAAAACCTTAAAAAAAAAATGAACTAATTTTCATGCTTCACTTCAGGACTTCCAAACACTTTCTACAGATGAAAGAATGTTATGATGCAAGTGGAAACATGGAATACAATCTGAAGACTATTTTGAAGTGGTTCCTTCTTTAAAAAAGAAACAAAACACTAGGGCCTATCATCTAATACTTTCCCAAATCTGGCAAGCATTATTTACTCTCTATTAGTGTGACAGCCCTTGGCTCATCCTCAAAATATTGCATACAATTCAAAGAAGAAAATTATAAAATGAACTGAAATGATCTGCAATTCTGAATACCTGACTATATCATGTACCGTTCTACTAAAGAAAACAAAAAATTTAAAAATTACCCCTCCAAAAAGGGTGACTAAGTGACCATCTAGACAAAAACCTAGAACATTACCAGAGAAACACAGTAGTCCTGTAGAAGACAGACACCACAAATGGAATCGCCAATATGACTACCTTTTCTGTGAAAAAAAGAAATAATCCAAATTCTTTTCTTTTGTTGATTGTATTTTTAAAAAAGGCATTTTTGAACACTTCAGAAGGAAGAAGTGATCAATATATTTGACAGTTTTGGTAAGAAACACTGGTAGATCTCATTTCAAACTTTTCATCTCTATTGCTACACCTTGTTGGTAGTTAAGCAGTTACTGATGTCATACCTGCTGAGAGCTGTTAGCAAATGTGCTTGTTGAAGAGCAATTCCGGTATCTTTTGGTGTGACAACCAGCAGATTGTGCAGAAGGCTGCAAACAGCTGACAAAAGGGCAGGTGTGACTACAGCATGCTGTTTAGACAGAGTAGCAGACATGGGAGAGTCATGCTGACTTGGAGATTCTGTTGTGGTTGTATCACTTTGACCTAGAATGTGTTTAATAAAAAGAAGAAAAAGAAAAAACACAAAAGATTAATTAGAGTAGTTACATAAAACAAATTGCCTTTACTTTTTCATAAAATATCCAAGTTCCCTCTACATGTAAAACAGTATATTCTGGAACAAGGAAAAAAAACCAAACCAAAACAAAAAAACAAACCCACACAAAAAACAACCAAGAAATCAGATACAGGAAAAGTGTTATTTAAAATAGTTCTGAAATAAAATGTTCCTTCTACAAGGCACTAATAATCATTAAAGATAAACAGTAAATTTGGAAAGATATAAATTTTTACTTCTTTCCTTAACAGAAAAATATTTTATATTTGTAGATATCTCTTTCCATATACATAATTTTATATTTTTTTTTTACACTATATATACATTTTATCTTTCTACATACAAAGAGAATTATGCATACATCTCTGTGTGCGCATGTGCGCACATGTGTTTGTGTGCATGTGCATGTATGTATATGACAGCTTTACCAAAACTGAATGTTTTGAGAGGGTGACTGGGTGACAGGAATAGAACCTAAGTCTTGAGTTACATTTCAAGCGGTATCAACCATTTTCACTTATTTGTGTCAAATGTATTTCACCCTATTTCATTTTAAATGAAGTGTTTCGTGTTTGTCTTCCAAAACAACCACTAGAAGCATCAATGGTGATTGTTCCAGCAATACGCAAGCTTTATATGCATGTACAAATACTGGAACATGGGCAGGCTAATACATTGTATTCATCATTATGTACACAAACTCAAAGCTTGACTTACCTTGTGCCGTAAGCCGATCAGCTACAGTTTCAGGAATAAAACGGGTTGAATTTGTTGGGACTATTGCCTGAAGCTCAGTAACACTCCCCAGTGATGGTGATGCAGACCGAATCTAGAAAGACATAAAAAGGAAACTAGTTGATTCCAGCTTTTATGGAGCAGAGTTTATTTATATTTTGCTGGGGGGAGGAGGAGACAAAAAAAGCCACCCCAATCCACTAATCCACCAAAACCAACAAACTCACAAAACCAAAAACGATGTAAAAATTACTGTTCAAAACCAATTTGATTAAATTTTGCTCGCTATATGTATATATATAAAAATTATAAACATCCAATAATTTAAACTATTGAAAGATGTGCAATATGAACAGCTTGAAACATTTCAGAGAAAAACTGATCAATGCTCATGTTACTGGAAATTCCTCTTCTTAATCCTTCTTTTTCATCCATATAATTGACTCAATCTACGTTTGGACAAAAATAGCAAGGCATTACTGAAGCATTTAAACTCAAATTTTTCATGGACTATTTGCTCTACTGAGAACATCAGCACTTGTCCATTTGTACCAGGACACACACAGATAAAAATATCACAAGCGCATTAGTCATCAGCCAAAGTTGAAGTTCCAGAGTCTTTCCAACTCTGGATAATTCTCTTAACCTTAGTCCTGTGATCTTTATATGTATTCATTTCATGGTGAAGAGATGAGATATTTATATGACAGTAGATAATTTTACTGTCATACTACCATGCTCCTTCTACCAATTCTACATTATCTATCATATTAATTTTGCACGCTTTCAAAAGTTCTTGATGCTCCTACTACTGTGTTTAAAGCCACATGCTTGAGATGAGAAGACCTAGAGTCTGCAGCTTAATAATATGCCTTTGTGACACAACAAGACCTGTGACCTGTTTCAAAGTATGGCATAAGCACCTCCCATGTCAGGTTACTTTTTCACTTCTGTTTTTTGTTTTCTAGCTGGACAATTCACATCAGATAAATTTTCTTCAAGAGAGTCACTATACAGTGCAAAGAATACAGAACGTTGGGGAATCCAATGAAATCCCGAAACAGTCACAGCTTGAAGAAGGATGTTATTAGACTTTTCCTCACAGTGAGCTTTCTAAGGAAGACTGAAATATTTCAAAGATTTTCTTTTAAAGTTTTATTAGAATATCAGCTGGAATATTTTTTTTACCTAAGGAAAAGTCAAAAGTGACTTAATTGACAAAAAGGGTGGAGGGAAGGAAATCACAGATTACTCCCTTCCTAGCTATTGTATCCTTGCAGTTAGGTCATTGCTTTCCAGGTTCACCTTTGATTTACTCAGCAGCATTTTGAGCTACTGAAACTCTCTACTGAGTCTTTTCTCATGCCCTAGAAGGTTTAACCCCAACTCCCACCCCCCATCACTTCCAAATATTGTTAGGCTTCTATCAGCACATCTTTACTTGAGACCAGAGTCCCTGCATGAGCTAAAGGTTGCCACCTCCATGCTGTAACTCCCTTCTCTCCCCTATTTTCCTCTGGTCTCCCACTACTGTCCATCCTACAGTCTTGAATCTTCTCAAGCATGCTCAGTTGTTCCTCAAAAAAGCTGGAAGGTTATTGTAACACATAAGCTACAGTAAGATTTGGGGTGCGTGTCTGAAACCCAGGATTCACGTATAGCTTGGGTCACATAAACACTAGGGCATGCTTGGCTAAGTAATTGTCTTGTTAGCAAAATGCAGTACCAAATTGTACCAACCAATGGAAATTCAAATTCTGGTTAGATTATACAAATAAACCTCATATTTGCCAATTGAAATTATTAAAGTTTCATGCTTGCTGATTTAAATAATTATTAAAATTGATTGTTTATATCAGAGTAAATCAATCCTTCTTGACACATGGTAAATTCTGCATTTATTCAGCCCTATACTTCAATTCCAAGCATTCTAATAAATGGCAAAAAACTCTCTTTCTTAAAAAGTACAAAAAGTACATGGTTCTTCTGCCACAAGTAAAGCCCTAAAAGGAATTATTACTATGCTGAGAATAATTTTAAAGATATTATGCATTTATACAAGCTTTCACATATTAGTAAATAATATCTTCTACATCGCACAACAATTCTTTCTCCATCTTCTAAAACTGTCTAAACACTTTGGGCAAAGAAATAAAAATAAGGGCTTAGATATGTAAAAAAAAAAAAAAAAAAAAAATCAATAAAAGCTTTATCTGTTTAGAAAAATATCAGCTTCTTGCACTGATGGAACATTCATTGGTAATTGCTTCACAGTGAGACATGGGTTAAAACCGGAAATTTTCTGCTATCTTAACAGAAAACATACAGTAACACAATGAAGTTGTTGCCACAATGTTCTGCCTTCCAGGAAAGAAAAGATATTACCACTTTTATAAATCACCTTTGATAAGGATGAACTTGGGGTCTGGGACATTGTATCTAGTAAAGGATATTTACTACTGCCACCACATTCTTTTTGAGAGCAATGAAGCATTCTGTTGCTTAACAGTTAAACAACAGACTTTGGAAGGGGGTTTAATTGGAGAAAAGAAAGGGTTGTGGGGGGGGGGGAGATGACGAGTCCAGATTAGAACTAATACAAAAGAATACAAAAATTGTCTGAGTGGAAATACAGGAAAAATGTGAGGGTTTTGCCGTTTATCTACTAGATATGAATAAAAGGTCTTTTCTTAACCTCTAGTATAAAAATCCCTCTGGCGTTGCTTTAATAGGCTTGCAGTGATTAATTCTATTCAGTTCTCTTTTCAAAGGTTTAAATCACTTAACTGTATAGCACTCTGGTAACCATGGTTCCAGAAAATAAAGCACACATTTTTATAAAATAGCAAGAAGATTTTATAGGAAAGAATGGCCATGACTTAAAGCTATCTGCGAAATGTCTGTAGATCTTTAACCTGCACCAATTTTACCTCAAGTTTTTAAATAACTGCTCATTTTGCAAAGCAGCCTTGGACACAGAACAGCCCTAGTGTATTTACACAGTGTGAAGAAAGTTGCTAACTCCGTGCTGATTGGTGTTCTCAATCATACGTACTAAACACAAAACAAACATTTTGGTTAAAATTAGAATAAGGATTTGTTCTCTGTAATGATAACCTAAGTGAATGTTTAAACTATGACTTCTATAAAAGACAAAGATTTTTAATCTTCTCAGAATTAGACTTTTTGCAGTACCCACATTCCAGTTTAGAGAAAAATATAGATAAATTTGACAAAAATCTGTAATCCACCGAGATCTTAAAGACACTGAATAAAGTGCATGTGACTTAACAGAGTACAGACAATCCAGCTCTGCTGCTGTCTTTTACATGACCTTGAATCGTTGCTTTCATCCCCACATCACTATTCTTTACTCTATAAAATGGGCAAAATTGTACTTATGGCCTCTGCAAGACCTCTGACAGACTATTTTATAGACTAAAGTAAAAAAAGAATAATTTCTGTTATCAATATACTTGCTTTTTAATTTTCTCAATTTTACTTTCTGCAAATTTGGGAAAAAATCTGGGGATGGGGAAAAAAAGATGAAGCCAAAAAGTAATTTAGATACTATTATCACTTAAGAACCCTGCGTGAAATCAGCCTTTGATAGCAGATAGCTCAATTAAAGTATTGATTACATGAAATCTGAAAACAGACAAAACTAATAATGTCTTTTTCTTTTTGTCAGAACTGTTTTCAAATATAAAAAAAAATCCAGCAGACCTTTTCACAGAAAAGAAATTAACATAATTCAGTAAAAAGACATCACTTTCGATTCTGCAAAGACGTCCAGGATGTGGCTTACTGAAGCAAAAAGCAGTTTCAGCTCCCTAGACTGACATTCATGAAATGAAAGGATATGCACAAATTTAGAATAACTTTTTTTTTTTTTTTTACGTTATTAAAATATCAGAGAAGAGCTTCCGACAGAAACAATTCTACTTGGTTTGATAGCTGGTAACTCTCGATTATTTGTGCTTGTTGTCATCAAATCTGTACCATACACAAGAAAAAAAAACAAACCAAAAAACCAAACCAAAACATTTTTCACTTAGGACCTGCAGACTCTATTTCAACTGTGATGGGGAAAGCATGCCATCTAGTGGGCTTGGAATAACTACATCTTCCTGGTACCATCAATATATAAAATTTAGAGACAAACTTCTACAAACTTTTGGTAATTACTTCATAAATGTATTTCTTTTTCTCATACATCAAAATGGAAAGCCTTGGACCAAACTGTAGGAACATAAAATGTGAAGTTACATAGGAATAAATTGCAAATGCCTGATTTCAGGACAATTTTGAGTTTTTAAAAGTATTTCCAAACTTTACTAGTCAGACACTTAATAGTCTTTAACTGCCCTCTGAAATACAGTTTGTATTTAGCCTCAGTTCCCTTCCTCTATCTTTCTTCTCCTAACTAATACTGGCATTGGAACATCATCCAAGACCTCTGCATCTTGGCTTTCAGCTTGGAAACTTACCACCTGTCATGTCAGCACTGGTATTTTTTTAAAGGTAAGAAACTTAGTTAATAAAAAAAAAAGTTTGCAGCTGCTAAAAAGGTCCATGAAGGACAAATGGAAATTAAATTAATTTCTATAAATGACAATAAAAGTTTTTGTGTGAAATCTTTGTATGTATCAGGGGAAGAAGGAAAACAAAACAAAAAACAAACTTGAATAAAACTCTCTTACATTAGCTGTAAGAGCATAATCTTAGCAAATATGAAGTCTACAACATCTGGAAGACTGATACAAATGAGCGTATCGGTATTACACTGTGCTTTCCACTTTAAATAATTAGTTGTCCATTTATTAAATGGAATTGTAGAGCTATGCCTTTATGTCAAACTATGATGCTACTTTACACATGTAAATAAATATACATTAATTTGAGCTAGTAGATTCCAAATTATTTTTTCCTTTTTTCTTTTGTTAAGCTACTGAAGCTGAAGCAATTTCACATAATGAACTCTTCAACTCTTCATGAGAACTCAAGCACAACTTTAAGTAGATTACACACTCAACCCTGATAAGAATTGCTGAAATTTAATTTTTCCCTCAAGTAACATGAATAAAACAAGATGAAAATTGTTCAACTTTCATTCCTATAAGAAAGTGGCACTCAATTTATTCAGTAAAAAGCAATTCAGAAACAACTGCTTTTAATCAACCTGAGATTCTTATGTAAATGTTTTTTTAAGCAGTATTCATGTTAGCATCTACCTTCTGATTTACATGCACTTTCATTTATTTTAGTTTCTGTCCTGGTTTCAGCTGGGATAGAGTTAATTTTCTTCCTAGTAGCTGGTATAGTGCTGTGTTTTGGATTTAGGATGAGAATAATGTTGATAACACACTAATGTTTTAATTCTTGCTAAGTAATGCTTACACTAGCCAAGGACTTTTCAGCTTCCCATGCTCTGCCAGGTGCACAAGAAGCTGGGAGGGGGCACAGCCAGGACAGCTGACCCAAACTGGCCAAAGGGCTATTCCATACCATATGATGCCATGCTCAGTATAGAAACTGGGGGGAGTTGGCCAGGGGCAGCAATTGCTGCTCCGGGACTGGCTGGGCATCAGTTGGTGGGTGGTGAGAGGTTGCATCACTTGTTTTTTTAACCTGGGTTTTGTTCCTCTCTCCTTCTCTCTCTCTCTCGTTGTTTCCTTTTCATTACAAATTATTATTATTATTATTGTTGTTGTTGTTACTGTTGTTGTTTTTGTTATTATTACTATTATTATTTTATATATTTTTTTTCCCCTCTTTTTCCCAATTATTAAACTGTTCTTATCTCAACTCATGAGTTTTCTTACTTTTGCTCTTCCAATTCTCTCCCCCATCCCAGCAGGGGGTGGGGAGGGTGACTGAGTGGCTGTGTAGTGGTTAGTTGCCAACTGAAGCTAAACCACGACAGTTTCAAGTAGTCAAATTTGAATATTTGTGTTTAAAATAACCCTAAGGGGTTTGGGGAGGGGGGGGGGGAGTGTTTTAGATAAATGAAAATCAAATTCAGTAATAACATTTCTGAAGAAGAGAAATTTTAGCTTAAAACTAGAGTATACTTTTTCCTCAGTTATTAAAAACATGCCAGATGACAGTACTAGACAACAATAGATTTATAATAGAGAGTCAAAACAGTAAGGAAAAATTATAATTGTGAAATATTTTGAGAAAAAGTTTCAATACTGGCTTTTCTATGTTTTTATTTTTATCACGATCCACAGAAAAACTAGGCATAACAATTTTAGTCAATAAAATAAGATCATAGCTTGTGTGCTTTAACAGTCTTTGTTATCAGCACATCTGCTTAACAGAAAAGAAACTTCTGAGCTACGATATTATGGCTTCCATATTACATCAGATGGTTATTCATAAATCAAAAATTTTTGAAGAAAATACAAAATTATAAAAATGGATTCAGTGCAACAGGTCACAGTTTGCTTGGAGTTATGCTGCAGTCATTGAAAATACACGATTTTTTTTCAGGTAGCTAATGAATGTTATAAAGCTTCCTCCACAGCCTAATCTGATATTGCAAATCTACTCTGGAACTGGAAGAATGTGTTTCAATTTCTCTTCCTTTGCATTTGCCATATTGAAAGACAGCACATGTTTACAGCCTTTCATTGCAGTGATCATCCTAGCCAGAAACAAATTTTTCAAGCAGCTACCTGCTTTCTTATATTTTTCATGTCTATTTTGGGTCTTGCAAACTCTTGTGACACTTTCATGTTTTATAAAAGCACTTTCAGAATCCAGTTTATTATGACACAGAATATAATTTTAACCCAATGTACTTCTGTGGTTTAGACTGATCCAGTTCTGTAGCTGTGTAGTGTAAATAGAGGTTCACTCTGAAAGGACAGTTTGGATAAGAGCTGCAGAAGTGACAACTACAGATAGAGATGACTGCATTTTGTCAATAAAGCCAATTACAAAGTAATCTCTAGAGAATATGTCTTGCTGTGAGAAGCTACAGAATTCAGCACTGCCTTATGCATTTAACTAGTCAAGGTAAGCTTTTTTTTTTTCCTTGGGTAAATAACCATAAATATTTTCTTTAGCATATTAAAGGTACTTCAGAGGAAATTTCAATTGAGTTTCAGCTTTTTAATTTTCAGTTTAATTTCAGTGTTGTTTTGTGTTTTGTTGGGTTTTTTTATTATTTGTAAGAGTGCTTATTTTCTTCAAAGCGTTTCATGAACAACTTTGTATTTAAAATAAATTGATTACTCTGTAAGTTACCATAGTTTCAGATGTTGACTGAGAATGTGAAGATCGGCTTTGACGGGATGGAGCCTTCCAAAGATTAAGAGAATCATCAAAATCTGTATGAAAAAAAGAAAAAAAAAAAAATGAAAATTGAACAAAAAAGTTTTCTTTTTCATTACTACAAGACCAGCAGAGAGCATAACAAGCTTTTCAAAGGATTGTTTCAGTGAAACAGAAAAGTAGCCAACCACAGTTATCCTTCTGAAGATCTCAGAATATAAATTTTCACACCATGTACCTATGAATTCTTATCCAGCAAATCCCTTGAATAAACAGAAATTAAATAAAATACAATTTTCACCTGCAACATAAAATAGTCTGGAAAAATCTACAGCTCAATCTGCAGCTCAAACTGCAGTTGCATAGCCTTAGTCATTTGAAATAGTTCAGATTTAGTTTTATTTAAAATGTAATAGTACAAAAGTATTGAAGATATTGGGGTTTTACAGCACAAATGTAATGAACAGATGTCCTGATCTTCAAAAAACTTCAAACTCACATTTTAAGAGAAGCAGTTTCAAAAGAACCCATATTCATAAATATAATGAAGGCACAATTACTTTGGAAATCTGTTTCAGAATAAAGTGCCAAAAATTTTATAGCACAAACCTGTCAATAATAGGTTTTGAGGCTTTCATATATTTAGAAAACAACAAAGAATAAAGCACTAGATTACACAGATTGAGCGCAAAACCCACAAAAGTAGAAGCCCTATACATAACTTAGCTAATTACTAAACTTAGCTAACTAATTTTATTTTTAACATAACTTTGCAGATGAGATTTTTTATATTCCTGAAAAATGTGAAGAAAATACATTGGGGAAAAAAAAAAAAAGACAAAAATAGTTTCATGAAGATAAACCAAAGCAAGATCTTCTATTAAGAGATGACAAGGGAACTATTAAAAAGCAGAAACAGGTCATTATAGATAAACAACACAATTTTGAACATATGAATGAAGGACTTACAAGCTTTTCAAGCACTATAGTTTTAGAGATGGAGCGAACATTATCCTGTCCTCCCTTTTTTAAATAAACAAAAATTTTGTTTCTTGTTCCTGAAATATCATAGATGATTCTTCCCCCTTATTTCAAAGCTCCTGGAAAAATTTTTTTTTTTGCTTTGTTTTCCAATGACCTGATAAAATGTATCTCAACTGCTCACTGAAAAGTTCTACAGTCCTGGAGCTTGAGTTGCTCTTAGATAGGATATTGCGTCAGTTAACAGAACTACCAAGAGGCACAAATAAGAGGACCATGGGAGGAGTGAAATGTGTTGGACTAAAAAAAATTATACTTATAGATAAATAAAACAGCCACAGAAGAAAGTGAGGATTTTTATGGCTGGAATTTTGTATACTGCTGAGGTACTTCTCTGATAACTCCATGAGTTAACCAAAAATATTTCTTTTCCTTGGATCTGTCAAAGTCATAACTTGGTAGGGGAAATAGCATTCCTCTTCTGTTCATGCTTCTATAATATAAGTTTAACAGAAGCAGACCTTCAAGAATTGTTTAAATCTGTAGCCTTAGAAGATGGAAATACAGAAACTTAGGCACACAAAAAAGAAAGAAAACAAAAAGAATGAACTTAGTAATTTTCCCTCCCTTGAACAGTTTTTACTGATTGAGCTCTCTGAAGAATTTCCTCACTTTCTAAACTTAAGATCATAATACATATTTGGACAAGAATGTGGGTTCCCACAATGCGTCATAGTAAGACTTAGAAATATTGTTCAGAAAATGATTAGTCAATACAAAAGTTAGATCTGAAATACTCCAAGGGTATACAGGTTAGGAAAAAAAAAAAAAAAAAATCAATCCCATCTGACTATTAAATTTGATTAGTCTGTGAATTAAATTATATCTGAATGTCTTAGAATGCAGCTAACTTCAGCATATTAGAGTCCACTCCTACTCATGTATCTTTAAAGTTGAACACATCAAGAAACAGAAGTTTTAGAAACAGCCCATACATTTCTTTTTCCTAAACTTTAATTGTATTGGTCTGTCATAAAGTCACAACTGTAAAAAGTACTTTACCCCCAATATTTTGCAAGAAAATGTATTGCAGAACCAATTACATCTTTGTCATTTGTAACTTTCTGAAGACGTAACAGCTCACAGCTTTTTCCGAGATATGTTAAACTAGTGACTTATCTACTTCTTAAATCCTCAGAGCAATATTTTGACTTAACAACATATTTAAGTTCCTGGTTTATATATTCATTTTCAGTTCCTTTTTTGGTAAGAATTATTTGAGATAAGTTACATAAAACTAGAAGTTATTTAAGTAGGTTTAAAATACTACAAGATTACATTAACATCACTTACCAGTTATACCACCTTTTTCTGTGATGAGGTTGTCTTCCTCAGAAGTATTCAAATCAAACATATAACATCCTAGGTAACAGTGTTTCACCATGTGATTCACATGTTCATAGAATTGGCAGTGATGCAAAAGGGCCTTCAGCGCAGGTTTTCCTGTCTGAGAGAGGCCAGATTCTTCATCATGTACACAGGGACCCTGAAGACATGAAGTTCACAAAGATCATTTCTTTAAAGGAATCTTTTACATAAAATAAACTGTCAAAACCCTCCAAGTTAAGCCTAATACTGTGTATGTGTGTATACACATAGCTGGTTTACAGGCTGTAACTAACATTCAAAAAAATCAAATGTAGATTTTAAGGCTGAGCTAAATCATAATGTATTACAAAAACTGTAATGATTTAGCAAAATGGAAGTAGTTATTTAGTTCCTGAGAAATTTGTTAACAGCTAAGTAGACAGCCATGGAAAGCTATAACTGGATGGTTTTAATACAGTGTGTGTATCAGGAAACTTTACAACTTTAATTTATCATTTAATTCTTACAGATATCAACTACTGCAAAAGTTTTCTTTAGAAAAAGAGCACACTCATACTAAGATAAGAATAAATATCCTGAAAAGATCATCCTGTTCTAAAGTATATTGCCATTATACTACATCTATCCATGTCAATCTACTATGATAAAAGATTTATTTAGAAAACAAGACATTTTTATGTCTTGAAAGAAATTCTCTTTGAAGAATGGTTTTCAGTCATTTCTTTTTAAATACTGACTTCAGGGAGAAGTTTCTAGAGAAGTGGATTTACACCTGAAAAGAAAGACTTCATCGTCTTATTTCAAATAAACAGTTTGATTTGACTGCCTTTGTTACAGTATTTCTCCAGTGTTTTCTATGGTAACAGAAGAAAACAAGAAGTTTTATTAAGCTACAACATAATCTGTTTTAGAGTGACCATAAAAATTAGAAGTGTTAATTGGCAAAAGAACTCAGACTGGGAAAAATTCAAACCAATTACATTCTGCAAGGCAGTTTTAGGAGGCATCTTGCAGTACTTCAAAAAGAACCTAGTTAAAATTATGGAAAGAAAATTTGTCAGTGCTAATTAGAAACTTTCTTTGGCAGTCAGGAGAGAGCAGAGGTAGATCAACTACAAATAAGTAATCTGAAAAACAGTATTTGTCCCCAAGAGTCTCTAGATCTCCCCCAACCCCTCCATTGACACTCAATACAAGCTTATGTTCCAAGAAAACAAAACACAACAAAAACCAGATCAAGTAGAAGCAGTAAAATCATTTTGTGTTACAGGGTAAGTTATAACCAGAGTTTTGGATGGCTACTGCTCATTCTTTTTGGTTTCTGTAATATATAAACATACTATTTTAACTATTTGCCTTCTATGCTAATTAATGGAGAACCAGATATGACAGTTTGAAGAAGAATGTAGTATTTCATGTAAACTGTTTACAATGAATTATAAAACCATACTTGTACCCTGTCAGCAATATACTTAGACTGTATCAACTATGACAAATGCATACTTTGGAAATTTTGTTAAATTTAGTCAAAATTTTACTATCCAGAACTGTCTTTGCCTGTTTAAAAAGCTATGCCAGACACTTTGTTGTACAACGGGAGCCCTGAAAGAGCTACTTATCAATTACATCCTAAAGTGCTCTGACTTCAGCAATCTTCATACAACACAGTATGTTGCAGTCTTAGAATACTTTACACAGGTTGACTCTACTCATGGCAAAAAAATTCCTAAGCAGATCAACTAGATAACAGCAAGACTATAGACATTCTTGTGAAGATACTGGACTACAAACTATTAATGGCCTTTCCTTTTCCAGCCCTATTTGCCTAAGGGGTAAAATGATGATGTTCTACTTTGGCTATGGTACATTATTCCTCCTGTTCACCCAGATCAACTTTGAACTTGCTTGCATTAAGGTCAATAGACAAACCATCTTATTCAGTGCAAGGGAAAAAAATGTAACTCTGAAATATAGAATTTGATCCTGGTGGTATCTTACAATTTTAATTGTTGTTTGTATTTCCAACAGTTTTAATTTACCAGTTACCATGAAGTGTTGTTTGATAATAAGTGTTCATGCTGAAAGCTATTAAGTGATGAGCAATTTCCATTAAATTGCACTTCTTAATAAGAATCACATTGACTCAAAGCTTCTATTAATTGCACTGGAATTCATCCAGAATTCTGCAACTGGATTCAATTTTTGTCACCTCACCGTAGTCGTTGAAATGTTTAAAAAGACTAAAAAGCAAATTTTAATAGTTTATATTGACAAGTTACAATGGCTGCCCCTTGTAAATTCCCTGCTATTATGAATTGAAAGAATTACTATTCATATTGATAAAATATAAGTAATAAGCAAGAAGACTGAAACAAGGGCCAGATTTGTAAGATTACCTGAACATCTTCCCTTATGATCAGATGTAAAGGAAAGATAAGACATACTGTAAAATGCAGGTCTGCAAGAAACAGCATAATTGATTTTGGCTGCGGCTGAATCATAGATAACTTATCCTAGTAAAATAGGAGCACTATTTTCAGTGCTAACTTGATCTTTTGCAGAAAGGAACAGATAAAACAGGATATGGTTACATCTGCAAATTTGTTCAAAAAGAACATACACTGTACCATTGTTCTCATATAGGTACGATCTCACATACTGGAAGGAGCAAGATGGACAGAAAGAACAGGTATCAAGGCAACAAAGTGAAAAATGGGGAACTAAGATCCAAAGATCTTTATGTAAAATGAACCAGACTTGCATGAGGTAACTGACTCAAGATCAGAACTGGAAAAGTCTCCAGGGGATCTTATCAGTTTGTATAAATATCTGATGAGAGAAAGTAAAGGGAAACAGATTCTTCTCATTGGTATCCAGTGACAGGACAAGAGGCAATGAGCAAAAATTCAAATACAGGAAATTCTATTTAAACTTAAGAAAAAAACCTTTTTCCCTGTGAGGGTAGTCAAACATTAGAACAAGTTGCCTAGAGAGGTTGTGGAGTCTCCATCCTTGTTGATACTCAAAACCCAACTGGACACAGTCCCAAGCAACCTGCTCTAGTTCACCCTGCTTTGAGCAAGGGGCTATGTTTTTAAGAAGCTTTTAAATTGACTTAAGCAACAAGCTGCTTCACCTTTCTTTGGAAACAATTGTTTCTGATCACTTACATATTTCTTTTAAAACATTTTACAAAGATCACATTCTCAGAATTTCTTCTTCCCATACACCTCAAATCATGTTGCATTTCAAGTGTGGGTAAAATAAAAATGACCAATTTCTATCCTAAAACTTTAATGATACTATATAAGTAAGCAAGTTTCCTAGGAGCCCAAAGATACTATGTTCATGAAATGCAACATATATACAAACTAACTTTGGTTCTTTTCTTGAGCTTGCTGGGAGTTTGAAAGAAATTTGTCTATTCATATATTTCTCTTTCCAAAATGTCACCTTAGACACGTAATTTTTTTTAAGTTTATATTTTATAGGTATACTGACATAAGTTTTTATATCAAATAGGTCACAGTGTCACAGAGACGTTTTCTCATCAAATGTAAGTGTCACTCACTTGCCAAATACAATCTTTCACATCTTCTGTAGGAATTGGAATCACAAGGAGATTTTGCAGAATAAAAACAGCCTGAAAGAAATTAAAGCATCAATATTGTCATCTAGCCATCACAGTTCAAAAAAACCACATCAGATTGAACACCACAGTCTACAGATTATTCCATTGCTTTAGATGTATGTCGAAACACATCCAATTTTCCCATTCATGCTGGGGAAAAAAAAAATAATTAGAAGGATATAACCTAAAACCCCTCAAACTTCACCTGCAACAGATGTCATTAGGGCATGGTACAAGAGAAGGCTGGTAAGAAAAAAAGACAAGGAAGAGATGGAACAGAAATCACTAGGAAACAAATTTATTTTTTCATGGAATACTTTCATCACTGTTCCAGTACAGTCAATCCTGTTGAATGAGCATTACATAACAACAAGTATTGCAAAAAAAACCTGAGCAGAAAAACCTGGATAACTGCTTGTGACCCTTCACTCTATTCTCCTCATGTTTTTTTTTTTAATTATTATAAAATAACTGGGACAATGTGGGGGACACATTGAGACACACAGACACACATGTTCCAAATATTTTCCTTTCTAAATACATGGCATGTGTGTTTTTCTAATTTATATTTTTAATATTTCACATGTCTATGTGGGTGGATTGAAACTGCTTTTTTCATATTTTATCAATCTTTTGTCATTAATTTGACTCTTATGAGACTACTAAAATGATTTGGAAGTTAAAAAAAAAACCAACAGTGAAGCATGCATTCTCAAAAGCATTTTGCACAAATAAATTCAAAATATTACTTCGGAATATGTAATTAGTTGAGCAACAGAGCTGGGAAGAAACTAACCCACTATTTGTCACAGTTGTTTTTTCTTAGCCATTGGAAAACAAAACCACCTTACAACTAGAATTGATAGAAAGGTGCAAAAAACATGTACACAGTTTAAATATAGTATTATATAGCTCTATGTGCTGTTCTACCAGGGTAGAAACTTTCAGTTCTCACAAATAAACCTTAGTGCCTAGGCAAATTAGATTTCCTCATGTCTGCAATGAAGAGATATTTAC
This sequence comes from Mycteria americana, assembly GCF_035582795.1. Taxonomy (NCBI): domain Eukaryota; kingdom Metazoa; phylum Chordata; class Aves; order Ciconiiformes; family Ciconiidae; genus Mycteria; species Mycteria americana. The sequence goes on along the minus strand of NC_134366.1, from coordinate 113,121,252 downwards.
TACAGATCAGGTGAAGAGTTCGTGCTAAAGTGTTCATAAATGGAACAAAACAGCCATTAAAATCTGGGCTAATTTCTTATGCTTTAGCAACCTATTTGTCTGCATGAGTAAGCCTTAGGAGTTTTTATGCATTCACTTGCACTGTTTAGATAATTTCTGCTTTTACACTAGTCATCTGTAATTGTTGCTTCTTGAGTAATTCTAAATAAGAAGCTAAACATTTATTTTTATTAGGTAGTCTTTAACTTACAAAGCAGTAGGTGTTGTGGAGCACCAGTAAATAGATATATAGAATCAACCAAAAAAAAAAAAAAAATCTTTTCTCCTTAATGAAAAAAACCTTGACAATCTAAGACAGCAGAAGGACACACAAAACATACCTCCCTGCGTACCATGCTACATTCAGATTGGTCCAGAAGGATGTTTATCACCGTTCCCCACAGCCCTCCTGAAATGTTCTGGCAACTTTCTGCTAAAGCAATACATCCTACTTCAAGAGATGTAAGAGCTGATCCTATTCCAAGTGCTGTAAATCTGACCTAGTACATATAAGCACAACAAAAAGTGATATTTCTTACAGTAATTAGCAACACATTTTTTAAATTATGAAGTTTTATCAACTGAATCTGGAGCTTAAGAGAATAATTTTAAAAGTATCAACCTCTTTTCCTATATTTCTGTGGCCCTATACTCATAATCATAACTATGTGTACGTAAAAAGGACAGAATAAAATAGATTTTTGAACACTTAAAAATACTAAGACAGACTTCAATATTCTTCACATTTTACCACTTAAAGAGAGTTCCATTTAGCAAACTCATATATTTTAACAAATTTACATCAAATACATTTGCTCTAAATTTGTAGTTCATGTAAATGTTTCTGCTTTGCGGCTAAGTAACAGCAATGTCAATGAAAACTGCCTATGAATCATGATCATGAGTGACTACTGAAAGCATGGAAGACAGAAGATGTAGGGAAGGATTTCTCAGATGTTTATTATGGAAACATTCTCCCTACTTTATTGTTACTGTTATTTAGGATATAGTGAGTAACATTATAAATGATGCAAAACAGTAGTTTCAATATTAAATAAATTCATGAAACAAAAATTTTGCAAATACTTAAGGGTCAAAATAAGATCTCAACTTAACATTGCATTAACTAACCTCAGGGTCTCTATCTACCCATAAAGGAACCAGCCATGCCAGACCTAGCTGAGAACGAACTTGCTCTTCACTGTTATCATAAGGCAAAGACCAGAGAGATATCCAGTCCTGAGTAGAAAACAGAAAATGAATTAAGAAATTATTTCATAAATCTTTTAATGCCATGCCAGTCTACCAACAGCCTGAGCTACCAATTATATACTAAAACACTTTAAATGCACACAACACTGATATTCCAGGAAAAAGATTTTGATTCTACCTCTATAAACATGTATTTGACCTGCTGACTTCACCTAATGAATAAAATTAAATTTGTGTCATCTTCTTCATAGAATTAGGACAGCAGTGCTAAAGAGAGATTAAATATTTTACTTGAAATACTGGGATAATTATTTCTATTCAAAATTTACTCCTTACATTTTTATTTTTGCTTATTATTAATATCTGTCTTTCTCTCTTGTATTATACATGTGCAGAAAACTACCAAATAAGAACATGCAATTATTTCTGTGACCATAATTCATTCTTTTTCTTCATGCACCTGCCACGTGATTAAAGTCATGCAGACTACCACATACCACTTAGCTGCAGACTCCATGAAATCATACTTTACTTTACAAATTAATTTCTTTAGCTCAGGTTAAAAAAAAAAAAAAAAACACCAAAAAAAAACCCAAAAAAAACCCACCAAAAAAACCACCACAAAAACCAACCCTACCTGCAAAATGCTTTGTTTAACCATGGCACTGCACAAACAATGCCTTAAGTTAATAATAAATCGTGACACCTAAAATTTTATGTATGTATCTGCTGACCATCTCAGTCCTGTATATTTTTACACAGTAGATGACTGATGTTTCCTTTGGAGCAGCATATTTTGCATGGATTTTCTCAATACACACAATATTAATTACAAAAAGCACAGTATTTTACAATCTTTGAATTTGGGGAGGGAGGGCATTAAAATACAAAATGAAATACAAAGCATAGGTCAGCAAAGCACAACCAGTGAAATGATACCATAGCACAACCAGTGAAATGATACCATAGCAAACAAACAAAACATTGCAGCAATTCTAGTACACCCTAAGTATATGGTCTTTTTCTCATGTACTCCTACAAACATCTGTAAGTAACTTCTGTCCATCAGTATGAGCTAAAGGGTCTTATGTCTGACTTAACAAGGTGTTTCTTTTAATAACAAAGAATCACAGTGGTTCAAAATACTGCTAATGAGCAAAAAAATAATTTGCTTTAACTAGTTTTAATTTCAAGTCATTAGATTGTGCATTTTAAGGTTTTTGTTTTTTTTTTTTTTTTAAATCACAGTTATCCAATGTATACCTCTTGTATAACACTGCTTGCACAGAGGAAGAAGGCTAATTTTGTATATCTCTTTCCATAAGATTTGACACTAAATCGCATGATTGTAAACAACAGCCAGGAACTAAAATTTCTTTGAGAATAAAAGTTATTAGTACAGTCTAGACAGTAACACTGTTGTACACAGAGATTATGTTTTATAGCCACAAAAAATGCCACCTATCATATGCTACTATACATATTATTCTACAAGAATGATAATAAAATAAAAAAAAGAATCCGTTCAAGTCCACTCCTTCATCCATGCGTTTATGATCTAATTCTTTGGAGACTGCAGTCTTCCTGCAGTGTACTTAATACTCTGTCCCCCTGCAATTTTAATAAACTTTGTCAGCACTTAATATCTTGAAGAAGAGTACAGAACTGAAGAAGTAGACATCCGGAATTTAGAGAAGCAGGTATGCTGCTATTTCTATTTACATGTGTACTTGATCATATTGAAAGGTTTTCACTTGTGGCTATCACAGATATTAACAAGAGTGGATTTTAATTCTCAAAAATGATTATACTAAATTGTTGAATTTGCTTTAACTGCTTCAGGATGAAGGCCATTTGTAAACTCTCAAAAATTTAGCTCTCAAACTATGCACATGGACACAGAGCACAGATATGAATTTTGCTAATAAGTAATGATAGCTCCTGTTATAAGTTAGACAACCATTCTTTCATGGATGTTATAAATCCTTAAACTTATTCATCCTACATAAAATCCTGATTTCTCATTTTTTATAAAAAGAAAATTATACCTTATTCTGAAAGAAGGCCTTTCTAAATCCACAGAATTATTTGCAGAATAATTTCAGTAAGGCTAGAACTCAATATTCAGCTTTCTTGTATACTATACTCTATCTTATTATTTATCTAACATTATATACCAAATGAGATTACCAGATTTCTTTTTTTTTTATTTTTACTATCTGTTGCCATATAAGACATCTTCCCCCACCACATACGAAAATCTATCATTTAACTTCAGCTGTTGAAAATAAAATAAAATATAATGTTGAAAATAAAATATATCTGTGCATAGGCCTCACAAATGACAAGATAAACACAACTGTAATGCACTCACCGTATCCTTGGCTTGAGCCATCATTTCATGAGATAAGTGAAGCAAGCAAAGAACTGTGCTTTTCGTAACACCTTTTCCCATGAAGGACATAGCGTTTCCTCCCCATTCAACATAAAATGATGAGATGACCTAGGAGTGGGGATACAAGTTCATGGTAGCTTTACTGTAAGCAGTATACAGGTAGAGTACAAACTGTCTTACACACTACTAAATTATAATTTAAACTCATGAAAAGGTGGTAGCTTTTTAGCTGAATTTTACAGAATTTATTTATTTATGAGTCATTTGGCGATGCAATGGTTTCCTATATGGTTAAACTTCTGAAAATCAGTGGGTTTTATTTGCTTCTTCACATGAAGAATGCAGTCAACCTTAATAATAAGCACAATATTTAATAGAAACCTGAAAGTTTGTTTTTGATCAAAAAAGTCCATTTATTGTACCCAGTTTTTAATGCTATGTTTGGAATTAAAAATATAATTTATTTTCAAAATTCTGTGTTCCAGAAAAAGGATCTTTTATTGTGATTTGAATTAGAATAAATATATCAGCTTTCCCTATCAAATTCTAATGAACAGAAATAAAGGTCACTGGATCATAAAGTAAAATAAACTCTCTGACCAAATATCTAGCCATACATGTTAAAATAAAAAACATGCTCTTTTCAACAAAACATGTCCAAAAATATTTTTTTTAAAATGTTAATCTTAAGACTTACACTTCTACATGTATTTTTCTCCCCAACGCATGGTGATTTAAACCCCTACATTTTTGCTATTGTTCTTTCTTTCAGTGTCCTACTCTACAGGAATTCTTTCAAACCCACTTTCTCCCCTCTCCCCAAAAAGAAACCTACTTTTACTTTCATATTTAGGCCAAGTAAAGCTGAGTAATTCTTCTGCACATAAAGCTTATGCATTACTAGTTGATTTCATTCCATAATATTTATTATGATTTCATCCAGTAATAATCTTTCTTTTGCATGACAACATCTATAACCTTGGTGCCATTTTTAGTCTAGACTTCAAATCACAGAACTCGTCTAATCAAATAGCTCTAAAATATTTACTTCTACTCAAGAAATCTTGGCAAGTTAAGACTTCCCCCTAAAACACTATATCTTTTTTTCATCACAAACGTGATTGTCATCTGTAGACAAACTTTCCAGACACTTATCTGGTTGCTATTCATATCATTCAGAATCACAAATGAATTAAAACTACTTTAAAACTTTGTCAAGCCTCTACCAATGCAACAAATACATTTTTGTATTTGAAACTAAAAAGAAAACTTCTAAATGTACCTACCCTACTGAATACCTGTAAAACAATCAGAAAGCCAGATCTATGCTTTTCTTACAGTTATAAGAAGGCTGGAGTTTTCAAAAGATGTAATTTTAGAAGCAAACACTAGTTGTCTATCACATACATGGACGTAGCAAGCAAATAAGAACACTGAAAATAAGAATGAAATTTTGGCTTCCCAACAACTGCAGCATCTTGAACTACCTCTTTTCTGCTTTGTGTTAATAACCTGCCTAACAAGTTCCTGTTCCCCTAGACCACCTTTCACACATGGATTTTGCCTGTTGGAGAATATCTTGGATTTTTCTTCTTGGCATTTCAGTTATTAAAAAAGCCACATCTATTTTTCACCTTGCTAAAACTACAGTCACTTTATACTGCCTCTTAAACTGGGGATGAAGGTACACAAAATACAACAAATCTTTGTAAGTACAGATGCAAGTCGCTCAATCTAGTCTTCGTTTTTTTGCTATTTACCTAGCAGAAAAAGCATCTTTCCCACACCTGTTCCTAGTGATAATATTCACTAAAAGTACATCCTAAAACTTACAATGTCATTAGTTACACAGTTCTTTACAAGCATTCAAACCAAAGCGAAGTTATAACATAAGCTACTTACCTCAAGAAGACCTGTTAAATATTTCTTACAAATTGTGACAGGTTCAACTGCAGCAGAATAGGTACTCCAGTCTGGAAGTGCAGTAACATGAACCATTCCTCGTAATGTTCTCTCCAGTGAAGGAAGTCCATAAAAATGCGGTGCATCTGTTAGCCTTAAGCATTGTAGCAGCTTCAGAGCCAGCTCAGTTCTGAAAGAGCCAGCAAGTTCCAAGCCCTCTCTGGTTTAATTGTAAAAAAAACAAAAAAAAATCAGCTGTCAACATGAAGCTATTATAATGAAACATTTTACAAGAGGTCAATGCCTCATTCTTCTTACTGTTAGTCTATGAGTCCCAGCATCTCAACTAGTTACTATTGCCTTATCCACAGAATAACATGGAATTAAATTTGACATTTCTAGCTTCACCCAGGTTCTGAAAGCATAATATTGCATCTGATTATAACAGGGCTGCTTAACCAAAAAGGGACAAATGAGATATAATTCTAATTATTAAGGAGCATGTTAAATAAAGAGCAGGAGATTGAAGATGATGGATAACATAACGAGAAGAGCTGCAAAGCTTAGTAGCTATGCTTATGTTTGTTCTGGTTCAAGAGACAATTTTAAAAATACTTCTTGCAAAATACCATCAATCTAGAATTCAGGTAGACAGGAAATACAGGAGTGCGAGATATAACTAGCAAGGATTTCTATAATTGTCCCTTTTCCAGCTGTCAAAACTTTTAGAAAATTACTAACTGCATGGGAAGAATGAAGAGGTAACATTTTGAAAGTATCTTTACAAACAGGTATGTTGTGGCACTTAAATAAACAAATATTATCTTAAGCTGCAATTTTAGTATCTCTTAGAATACACTTGGACAGAGAGATTTAGTGTGGGAAGATGTTGCATTAGAAACTCAGAGAAAAAAACTAATAGAAATTCATTTCTGTGTTTGCTTGATTGACAGAAAAATGTTGGAACTTCATGCTGGAAGTAGCTGTCCTAAACAATCACTAATATGCACTGATATACTCTATTAGGCCAAAAAGCAGTTCAATTAAAATAAATGTTTGTTGTTATTTTCAATATTTCAATGTTTTACTTTGCTATAAATAAGTGGTACAAAATCAACCAAGTTATCATTTGCTTGTGCAAATTGCCAGCACCGAAAAAGAAATAGCCCATCTTCTCCCTGCAATCAGTTTAATTATCATTTGCTGAAAAAGTGACCACTAGTACACATACTCTTCCAAGTTTCCCAGTTAATTTCCTAATTTTACTGTGAAAAGGCCTATCTAATGTTGATCTTTACTTCAAGAGCAGTATATTCCATTTTTACAGTTTAAAATGATTGAGTCGTGATGTAATTATATTCAAATTCTGACCGAGATACAGCAGCGGTAGGTATTATGATCCCTAGTCAGAATTACACAGGCAGGTCCATTTACACTGTACCTGTCAGTCAGTGACACGGAACAAAATAACAATGTGTTAAAAAGACAAATGAGTTCTCTATCCAGTTGCTGCCTGACAGCAGTCTCCATTTCATCTATTTCATCCCGCACTTTGGATTCTGGTCGCACCAGGAGGCCCAAAAGGGATTTTGGCTTTTAAAAGAAAAGAATAAAAATACAGTCACATAATGCATTGTTTAAATCCTGTTTTAATACCCACACTAAAGCCATTTTTCTGTTGAGAGCTTGCAAATCACACATTATATATCACAAATTCCACGATTGTTTTACTAAGAAGTATTTCTGTAAAAAGCACAGTAAAAAATTCCTATAATTACCAATTACTTGAACCTTGAATCTACTAAATGCCATAAAAGAATCTACTGTTAAGGCCTTTAAAATTTCCTGGCATTAAGCCATGATACAGTGTATTTTGAAGCATGAAAGAAAAGTCAAAGTTATCTACAGCAATAACCTGCAATAAAAAAAACAGATCACAAAAACCAGAAAACACATAGTAGAAATATCAGTTCAAGATGTATCTTGTATGTCTCATTTGCTTGAAAAACTTAAAATCATTCATTATAAACATTTTATATTAATATATTGAATGGGCCATACTTACAAAATTTTATAGGATTCCCAGTTAGCCACAGAAATTGAAGCACCTGAATTCGATAAGTAATTGAAATTAAGTCTACTATAGCATTGCTTTCGAAATGTTTAGATTGTATTTTAAAATGGGAAAATGCAAGTGCATGAAGACTGTACTTAGTGTATGATATCCTCTGTAAGACCAGGAATGATATTGCATGTAGGCAGTATGCCCTTGCTTGGTGAAGAACAGTACTTTGCAAACTTCTAAAACTGCAGCCATCACTTTTATCCTTGGCATTTAACTATTGTTTATATACAGCAAGATTGAATTATTATATCTTGACAAATATAATAAAAGTTGTTTTATACTGCTTTATGATGTTAATTTCCCATTTGTTTTTATACTTTCCCATTTTACACATCTTAAACGAACAGTATTGGATAGAACGGATCTCTCAAATAGAAAGCACAGGAGTCTAGAAAAACTGAAAATAAAAAAAAATTACATTCTTTCAATATTATACATGCATTTTAACTACAGCAACTAAAATGTACGCTCATAATACCTTCCTCATGCTTATAAAAATATTCTACTTAGACATATTATAACCATTTAAAATCAAAACTTAAGTGACAGACACACTGAAAGCAAAAACTTCTGTCCTAGCTTTCAATTCTTGTTCTTAATGCAAGACAGATAGTGTTCATTTATATCTCTCTGCCAAACAGAAGGTTCCAACACACCTGTATGGAACCTCATCCTTTAAGTTACACAGATAATACATATGTAGTTATGTAGCTAAGCATAACTTATACAGCTGTATATGTATGCACACACATACGTATGTGTAGTTACATAGTTAACCATATCATATAAGTATATATATGTACATACAGAGCTCTGCAGAGAGCTATGCATAGTTAACTGTAGTATATGGCTCTATACAACCATATTACCATAGTTAACTATACCAGAGCAAGACACACACAGGTAGATGTTGTTTGCTTCTGGCAAACAATATTTGAGTTTGGAGAAACAATTCATATACCAAGTAAAGGAGAGAAGGAAATTTACTCTTGTTCAAAGTTAAACTTCCCCAAATACTAAAACCGTAGCACTGACCACAAAGTAGCAGACATTAATACCACAAGATCTGCTATTTCTTGCTTTTGTTGAGAGAAGCCATTTTCCTTGAGGAACTCACCACAAACAAACCAGCCAAACAGCTCACAGTTATATCATTTCTTACAATCTACAGCTAACTACTTAGGTATATTCTCACATTTTTAAGCAATGATTTCAGGATCCACTTTAGATGGTCTGACTCCAAACTTGATCTCTGCTCTCTAAGCAATTTGTTTAAAAATCTTAAGACATCTACTAAAAGGTTCTCATCCTCCACAGAAGCTGGAAGCACTTGCAGAAACCTGCAATGCAAACAAAAATATTTACTTTCATACTTGTAACACTTTAAAAGAGAGTTTAAGATCTCAGCCTAATAGGACTGAAGTCACCTGCAAATGTGGAGTTATATAGATTAAATACATATACTGCATATATTTACATATAGCAAATATGGAATTATAATTATATTATACATGTCATAATATATATTAAATTACATACATTTGAATACTTTTACATAACATATTGACTATATTAAATTATATTTATATAGTATTACACATTTCTTGTGTATTAGTATAATATAAAATTGTTATGTATATTAAAAAGTGTATTTACATAGAGTAAACATGGAATTGCATACGGTAAAAGGTAGAAAAATCTGAATAGGGCCACAGACAGGAAAGAAAAAAGGTAATTAGCTATTAAATACTAGCAATTAATAATAGTAGCAAAGCCTACCTATGCATTTTAAATAATCCTTATTTTAAATATAGCATTCTTATTTTTTACTGGTTTTGTGTACGTAAATTACAGAATTACATAATCATTGAGGTTGGAAGGGACCTCTGGAGGTCACCTGGTCCAACCCCCCTGCTCACGCAGGGACACCTGGAGCTGGTTGCTCAGGACCATGTCCAGGTAGCTTTTGAATATGTCCAAGGATGGAGACATCATAAGCTCTCTGGGCAACCTGTGCCGGTGCTTAGTCACCTTCACAGTAAAAACGTGTTTCCCGACGTTCAGATGGAACCTCCCGTGTTTCAGTGTGTGTTCATTGCTTCTGGTCCTGTCACTGGGCACCACTGGACAGAGCCTGGCTCCATCTTCTTTGACACATTCCCTTCAGGTACTTGTACACATTGATAAAATCCCCCTCTGAGCCTTCTTGTATCCAGACTAAGCAGTCCCAGCTCTCTCAGTCTTTCCTCATAGGAAAGATGCTCCAGTCTTTCATCGTCTTTGTGGTGCTTCGTTGGACTCTCTCCAGTATGTTCATATCTCTTGTAGTGGGGAGTCCAGAACTGGACACAGCACTCCAGGTATGGCCTCACCAGTAGTGAGTGGAGAGGAAGGGTCACCTGACTCAACCTGCTGGCAACAGTCCTCCTAATGCAGTCCAGGATGCCATTAGCCTTCTTTGCTGCCAGCCATTGCTGGCTCATGTTCAGCTTGGTGTCCACCAGGATCCCCAGGTCCTTTTCCAGAAAGCTGTTTTCCAGCGTGGTGAACCCCAACATATACTGGTGTATGGAGTTGTTCCTCCCCAGGTGCAGGACTTTGCACTTCCCCTTGTTGAACTGCATGAGGTTCCTGTCAGCCCACATCTTCAGCCTGCTGAGGTCCCTCTGGATGGCAGCACAACCCTCTTGGCATGTTAAAAAACTGGGAGGAGTGGCTGATATAAGCAAAATCACTGAGGGTGCACTCTGCTCCATTATCCCAATCATCAATGAAGATGTTGAACAGGACTGGACCAAATATTGATCCCTGGGGCACATTGCTAGTTACCGCCTTCCAACTGGACTTCATACCACTGATCACCACCCTCTGGGCCCGGCCGTTCAGCCAGTTTACCATCCATCTTACTGTCTACTCATCCAGCCCATACTCATCAGCTTCTCTAAAAGGATCTTATGGGAGACAGTCAAAGAGCCTTCCTGAAGTCAAGGAAGACAATATCCACTGCTCTGCCCTCATCTACCAAGCCAGTCACTTCATTTTAGAAGGGTATCAGCAGGCTGGTCAAGTACAACTTCCCCTTCGTGAATCCAGACAGACTACTCCTGACGACCTTCTTGTCATTCACGTGGATGGAAATGGTTTCCAGGACTGGCTGCTCCATCACCTTCCCAGGGATTGAGGTGAGGCTGACTGGCCTGTAGTTCCCTGGGTCCTCCTTCCTGCCCTTCTTGAAGACAGGAGCGACATTTGCTTTCCTCTCATTCTCAGGCACCTCTCCCAATCACCTTGGCTGACCAAAGTGGACATGAAATTACATCAGCCAGGATACACTCTGGGTGCATCCCATCAGGGCCTATGGCAGTTTGCTTACGTATTCCCTGACCTGATCCTCTTCCACCAATGGTATGCCTTCCTTGCTCCAGACTTTCCCCCTGGTCTCTGGGACATGGGATTCCTGAAGGCCAGTCTTGCTAGTAAAGTTTGATGTGAAGGCGGCATTTGGGACCTCAGCCTTTTCCATGTCCTGTGTTACTGGGACCGCTGCCCCATTCAGCAGCAAGCTCACTTTTTCTCTAGCCTTTCATTTGTCACCTATGTACTTACAGAAGCCCTTCTTGTTGCCTTTGACTTGCCTCACCAGATTCAATTCCAGGTGGGCTTTTGGCTTTCCTAACTGCACCTCTGCATGGTCAGGAATGTCTCCATATCCCTCCCAAGTTACTTGTCCCTACTTCCACTCTCTGTAGACTTCCATTTTATCTTTGAGTTCTCCTTGATCAAGGACCTCCTTGTTCATCCATGCAGGCCTGCTGGCATTTTTGCCTGACTTCCTGCTCAACAGCATGGACCACTCTTGAGCTCGGAGGCAGCGATCGTTGAGTATTAACCAGCTTTCTCAGGCCTCTCTTCCATCCAGAGCCTGATCCCATTACACACTAACAATGAGATCTTTGAAGAGGCCAAAGTTTGTTCTCCTGAAATCCAGCACTGTGATCTTACTTTTTGCCCTCGCCCCTCCTCTCAGGATCCTGAACTCTACTACCTCATGTTCACTACAGTCAAAGCTGCCTTAAACCTTCACATCCCTAATGAGCCCTTGCTTGTTCGTGAGCATAAGGTCCAGCAGAGCACCTCTCCTCATTGGCTTCTCTGTCACCTGGATCAGGAAGTTATCACCGATGCTCACCAGGAATCTCCCGGATTGTTTATGCCCTGCTGTGTTGTCCCTCCATCAGATAGAGGGAACAACATATATATATCAGAATCAGGGGTGCATGGACAATCAATTCCATAAATTTGAAAATATAAAAATTAGGAAATTTACAATTTAAGCATCATAATCTTTAATAGATTTCTGTAGTCACTATGCTTACCTATTTATTGCTTTTTGCCAAACAAAGCTCTTCAAAGTGGTTCTACAAGACCCGGAACTGCATTTTAATGCAAGTCTGTCATTCAGAACGTAAAAACTAAGCCTAGTGAGAGCAGCCTTAACATCCCTGTGGGATACTGCCTTAATGATTGAATTAAGACAATCCTGCAGTCCATAGTTTGTGCGAGTTATTTTGAGTATAAGAATGTCTTCTGAGGATAGTTTTAGTGAGTCTAAAAATCTGAAAAGGCATAAAAGAAAAAAAATCATTAACAGCCAGTATCTTTACAAACTATTTCAGTGAGTGTTGACTCCTTCACTTCCCAGTTCAAATGAGAAGACAAAACACAAATTGCCTTAAAAATTTATTTTTGTTAACCAATCCTTTCTCCTCCTTCCCCCTGCCCCAAAAAAACCCTAAAACCAACAACAATAACAAACAACCCCACCGCATTTAAATCCTGAGCTGTTTGGGTTCTTTGGAAAAATGGCACCTCTCAAAAAGTTATTTGAAAGGTGCTCTTCACATTGTTTGTAATGAACTTTTCCTCCACACTACTGTAAATGTTGGCCACTTGGACTATACTATTTTCCTATTTTAAGAGATTGCTGTGTTTTTGCCTGAGGGAACTTAAAATTAAAATGATTTATCAAATCAACAACTGCAAAGTTTCCAATGGCTCAGAACAACACTATTTAATAATAAAACTTGTAGGACTCCTTAAGGGACACAAGCAAAAACTGAAAAATTGTCAAGATGGACAGAGATATAGATACAAGCATTTCAGTTCTATTAAATCAAGAATCTTCTAAGATGTTGAGTTCTGTATACAAAATAGTCTCAAAGAGAGAAATGATGCTTAATCAAGAGCTAACCAAGGGATGTAAAGGGAATTTTCTTCATTATATACTATAATTAGTATTACCATTAAAAAGAATAATTATTTTAAATTTAAATCCTCAAGGAAAGAAAGAGAAAAAGTAAGTCATGCAACTATAAAGGGGAGAAAAGGCAGCTCCCTAAAAACCCACAATGACTACAAAGAAACAGCCATAGACCCCAATTAAAATTGTTTGAAATGAGTCTGACCATCAATAAAAGTTGGATCAAGCTCTAGACTTCATGTATAAATGCAATTTAGGTAAAACATTAGCTGTGACAACATGTCTACAGTCTCTTGGGATGCGATCCTTTACGTTGAAAAAGACAGCATTCTCAAACCAGTTACAACTTGAACTGCTGTTTGAAGTTGAAAACCTATTTAAACTTGATGGAACACTTATTTAATTGAAATCTATTGGGATTTAAAATCAAGATAAAATGGCTTACGTTTCTGCTTCCTTCTCATAATTTATCAGTTGCAATAGGTTTTCAATCCCATGGTACCATGACAGATTCCAAGCCATCTTAAGCATATCTGACACAGGTTTCATAGTCAAACACTCAGAAGACAATAGCAGCACAACAGTATTAGGACTAACTACATGATGAGCAGTGGTCCTGACTGGGACATGATACCTAAAAAAAAAAAAAAAAAAAAAAAAAGTGGTTGTTTGTTTTGTTTTTTTAATTAAATGCTCTACAAGGATGAGCCTTTAAATTTGCAAATAAAGTTTCTGAAACTCTTTTTCAGAGAACAGAGACTTGGAGAAAAAACTCCATGTTTAAAAATGCAGACAACTTTGGATTTAACATCAAATGTTTCCCTAATGTTTCCCTTCATTCTCCCACCTCCATACTTCAGGAAGGACAACAAATGGAAGGAAGCAAAGTTAACTGTAAAAAAAAAAAAAAAAAAAAAAAAAAAAGGGGCAAACAAAAAAAACCCCACAACAAACAAAAACCACCAACCTGCAAACAACAAAAAAACCCCACTCACCCATACCTTCTAACAACAGCAACAGGCAAACTGAAGGCAGGTAGGCCAGTATCATTACTGGTTATGCTATCAGTCCTGCAAGAGATTAAGTTATAGTTATTATTCCCTAATTTTAAACTTCAATTTTCTACTAATGCTACACTTACTATTTCTTTATTATTCAGATATACCTGTATTTTTTCCTCCAGCTAGCTCTTTAGTAAGCCATTGATGAATCATTTGTATTTCACTTATTATTCAGATATACCTGTATTTTTTCCTCCAGCTAGCTGTTTAGTAAACCATTGATGAATAATTTGTATAATAAACAGTGTTTCTTCATGATTTTGCAATACGGATAGATCTTAGATCACACACATACAGAATATTTGTTGCAGATGTACTGCACATAAAAATGAAATCAAAGATAACATACCAAAGCACATGTTTGTTTCCTTTTTTCTATTAGAGAAAAAAATATGCGCTATAATTCTTTTCAGTATATTTCATGTGTGTGAATTCTAAAAGCATATATTTTTCTGAAGTATATGCAAATTTCAAATAATAAAATATCATAAGCTGAGGTCTGTTGTTTTAAAGACAACTGCTACACTTAAAAGCCAAAGTAAATAGGAGAATTCTAATTAAGTTAAAAAATGCCTACAGCTAACTCTTTGATTTGTGTAGTTTCCATTTATGGAAAAGATGGATTACAGACCAATCAGGGTTTTTTGAAAATTAAAGTAAACTTAAAATTAACACTGAGGTACAAAGTATCTATACTGCAAAAATACGCCAAGTAGACCTATACAGCATGCAACCCAAATATCAAAACAATTTGTTTGGCCTACAAATATGCAATTTTGGATATATAAATGTTTGGAGTATAATTTGTTTGGATATACATATAAACTTATTTTCATTAAAACCTTAAATTTTGACTAGAGAATATGCCATTAAATAACTGGTTTTTTCATACCATGTTTCTGTTCTTGCTACTTCATCAAACAACAGAAGACAAAGCAATACTGTAGTTTCAGTTAAAACAGCACGATCATTTTGGAATATCAGGGAAACTGAATAAAATAAAGATATTTAAAAATGTGTTAGGAAAACATTGACATTTAATAATACATAGAAGGACACTGGTTGAAAACAACTGATTTCCACAGTCATTTTGCCAACATCTTCAACAGATGCTGCAACATGGGTAACACTAGCACACAATGATTTATCTTTTAAATATTAGAGACTCAAGTGATTCAAGGTTCTTAAGAAGGCTTTTGGTTAAACATCTAACTATATTTCACACATTTTCTTTCCACATGCGTATTAAAGTCAAAATAGAATCTTTACCTCTGAATAGCAAAAGCAGTAAAGATGATTGCTGTGCTAGGGATAGACGAACAACTGGATCAGCATATACAAGTTTGCGTAAGAGTGTTAAGCATGGTAACACTACGGATTCCATAAGCTGCAGGAACAGAGTAAAAAATTAAATACAGATAACAATTAGGATAATCTATTATGAGATGCTTAATACAAGCTGTCATGTTATGAAGCAATACATTCCACCATTTATAGTAGAGATACCTAGAACTTTCTTAGACAAGCACATTTCATCCAGATGATAACTGCATATTCATTAGAAAATATTTATTCACTTCACATTTTATTTTACTAGTAATTGATGGTCATTTTATTGGTCTCTGGCATCATAACACAATTATAACATTTGCTTCCAAAACACATATTTTCAAGAAGCATATATGTGAGCTGAAGGATTTCCAAAAAAACCCAAATATTTACAAGCATATAAGCTTATTCATTTCTTTTTAAATGCAAATAGCTTATTGTATCCCATTCCTTTTCTGGGTTCCAGTCCTTCAGATCAGGAAACCTAAGAAAGGAAAGCAGCTTGCTAAAAGTTAAAGTATCAGTGAATGGCCAAAAATATGACCAAAGTCACTGCTCCTAAGAATGAGAAGACAGTATATCTTTCACAGTACCATTACTTTGCTTGTCTGAGGTTCTGCCTTTAAATCTTGTTTTGTAAACTGCATCACCAAGTAGAGTTTAATTTAATACTGAATAAACAAAAGCCCTGCTTATTTAGTATGGAAAGAGTGTTTTGCACAGCTATATATAAAGCCTTATTTAAATGGTGCTTTTTCCATCTGCTACGTCCTTTATCGTTTTCTTGGTAGCCACTTTTCTAAGAACATGCAAGGTTTTTTTGTTTGTTTTTCTTTTCTATTGATTTTAGGATAAAATTAAAAAAAAAAAAATATTTGAGGGGGGAACCAGAATCTGGGCTAGATCCTCTCAGAATGGTGTCCTAATGACTTATTTAGTCAAACCTACGTGGTCTTTCTTTGACCTAATGAAACTAGCAGTACTTTGTGTTTAGACTAAGCTATATCAAACAAGAGGTAAGCAGTGCTCCTACTTAATTTATTTTCTATTCTGGTGGATAGCTCATTTTCTTGGGAAGTAGTTTGAGCTGTCAGAGCTTGAGAGAGATAAGGATGGGACCTCTACTGGAGTTCAAGAGACAGGAGTAAGATTGCTTAGTCATTTTGCAGAGGAAACATTTTAGTTATTTTACAGAGCAGACCATTTGGGATCCAAAACTTCTATCAACACAGAGCCAACAAACAAATTTCTGAATGCTAGCACCTGAAGAAGTAGAATTTCATATACAGCTGTTGGCTTACACTCTCCTGCTGACTTGATCTAAACCATTCATTGTTCGACATGTGCAATTTTAGATTTCTCCTCTAAAATACTCTGCAACTTTCATCATGTAAAGTTTGAACATCCTGTTTGGTATAAAGAGCCTCTGTTCCACAAGCTGTATTGTAAAAGAAAGGTGTTACATCCCCTAGAGAGTTGTTGCCTGTGCCCTTCCTGGATTAAATTAAAGTTTATAAAGGGCTAAAGACTTGAAAATAAAGTTTATCTTAGACTTTTAACTGGCTATGAAGGATCTGCTTAAGGCAATATATTTCCCATGCTTGCATTCCTGTATTATTAAGTAATTATGCTAATATCTACTCACTATCCAAAACAAAACAAAACAATAGTTGCATTACTCTGTACCTCTAAAAAAGGTAAGATAATAAAAGATTGACATTAGGAAAAAAAAAAAGGAAGTAAAAAACCCTGAAGAACCCAATATTTCAATTTCTCCAACTGGCTTTCAGTGGTTTACAAAAGTACTCGTATACAAGCTATCATAAACTGGACTAGACATTCCTTAATGCTACAGGGGTAAAATAATTTTAGATACTGATAATCTGGAAAAACACATTGCCATTACCAAAGAAGAATGTGATTTTCATTAATTTGACAAATAAGAGGAATTCCACTAAGTATCAAGCTGTTCTTTTCTCTTGTATATTTTTGGGAAAGAAGTCATTACTGTATAAAAATTCTCATGGTTTCTTAAAATAACTCAAGGTTTGGACTGTTGGACTGCTGTAACAATACTATGCAAGCAAACTAAGAAATATGCAAAAAGTTTATCCAGTGAAGTGATGATGAGCAACTTACAGCCTAAATAAGCTTGCATAAAATGTTTTCACATAATGAATTTCAGAAAAATTCAAGCATCAGATTAGACATATTACAAAACCAGAAAGTTTGGTCATCTACAACAAATATACGCTCAAGCCTAAATGTGATCTTATCTCCTGAGACTCTCCCTGGTGAGGTGATCTTCTATTGGTCAGAAAATTACTTATACCTGAAACACAATCTGACACGTAGATTCCCATTTATGATAATATCTCCTCATTTTTAATTGTAATTTGCTTCAGGACTTAAATTTAGAGACTATGATATACAATATAACACTTTTTTTTTTTTTTTTAAGGTCATTAAAAATTTTTTTTTGGTCTCTACTGAGAAAGCTTCAGGGAAGTTCTGGTATATTTCTGAACTACACCAAACACAGTTCTCTGGCTAACTATTCTTACAGGCAGGCAACCCAATCTTCTTTCACTGAGAGAATCTTAGCATTATAAAAAAATATAATAGACAAAATAAATATTGCAATCACAATGGTTACTAAACATTTGTGTTCTGTGCAGAATTAATGCACAAAAATTAGTGTTATAAGTGCAGAAAAAGCCAAATCCTACTACTGTCATGCTGTGCAATGCTTGCAGAAGAACTTATAACAGTAGTTTTACCTTGCCATCCACATGTATACATTCATTAAGGTAAGCCAAAATCTTTTCTATCATGCCTAACTTTTTCACAGTGCCATGCATTTTGGTATCTGTAGGAAAAACAAAAGATAGTAAGAAACACTGGTTCTGCACCAATTTAATATCAAACCTCTTTCTGCAAGATCACAAACTCTTGCTGTTGAGAACAAGTTTCCAAAATTGCTAATCAACAGAACAAGTATAGCTCTACCAAGGCAAGCCTCTTCAAAGTCTTGTTATCTGACTATAGCAGCCTCTTGAACAGTAGACTCTTAAATATTTTACATAACTTCCCATAAGCACTTTATGTTCCACAATTACAGTGATCCCCTGTGCAACTCAATTTCAGTCCAACGAGGATTTCACCTGTAATATTTAAAATCTTCAACAGTTTAATATGGAACTAAAAATGGTATTTACAAAAACTCAATCACCATGAGAGTATTTTCCCCTAAACTCATAATTCAGAGCATCTGGTTTAACAATATTCAACAACAAAAAGCCATGTCATTTCTGTTGGTTAGGTTTGTTGGTGTTTTTTTAAAAAAATTATAAAGTGATCCTTCATATGAAATTTGTCCTGATAAAGCTGCATTTTTTCCATTACAATTTCATCCTATGTTATGTTTCATATTATCTTTTGACATCTGAAAACTTTGGCAGCCATAACTAAATTTATTTTACAAGACAAAGTAGACATTTTCTCATTTTTGTGATCATTTTTCTGACAACAAAAATGTTAATTTTAATATTATCTAAGACCTCACCTTCCCATGGTGAAAAACTTATGTTCTATCATTAGGATTTGAGATCCTTGAAGAAAACATACTTGAATCAGAGTTTGAGTAGGTACAGTACAAACAGCCAGGTTTGAAACTCTACAGTTATGACCCTGCACTGAGCCAAATAATGCTATATGCAAGACTGCACTTGTGTCTTAATTCAATCAGATCTTCTTTACCAGAATTCATAATTTATCCCCCTGTGAGCAACACAATTATAAAAAAAACTCACCTGTGATGCAAATTTATGATTAATCACTTAAATTATAAAGAGTGAAAAGAGGAACACTTTCCTTGCAAACATATTAGATGAAATGCCACAGGGAGTCTACCTCTTGATACTGAAAGACGTTATAATCATGGAAGCTTAGCTGGAGTTTACTGAACGCTCATTCACACAAATGACATTTCAATCCATTGTAACTGTAGTTACCACTTAAGCTAACTCAAAATGGAGGAAGAAATTCAGGATGATAGAAGAAATTCCTCACTAAGTATAAAATCCCTTTAAGCTAGCCTGTGTAATCTAAGAATTAACTTTCCTAATTAAAGTACACCACCACCAAATACACATATATATTTTACATTGACCACCGCCTCCCTCACTCAAGACTGAGTATCTGAGTTAGCAATACCAAAAAATGTGAAGCACCATTAGTTCTGAGACAGACCAACAACTTGACAAACATTAAAAAGGAAAAGCAGGAAAAAAAAACCCCTCCTACAGAATTCAGCTTAATCCTCCATTACACAAGGGAGCTGTTTTTTTTAAATGGTAAGACCACTATTTCTTCTTCTTGAGGGCAACAACAACAACAAACTAATTTGTTATTTGAATTGGTAGATTATCCACAATACTGTTAAAATTCTGGTCCAACAATATACATAAAAATTACAAAAAGTACCCTTAACAGAAACATACAGAAAACTTAGCAAAACTGCAAGCTCACGCAATGATCTGCACATGAATTCAAATTTTCTGAAGGATTTTACCTTCTAAAATGATAGCTAGCTGCTCGGCTGCAGACTTCCGTAAAACTAGGTCAACAGCATCAGAAGTCAAGATGTCATACAGCTTTTCAATAGTTTCTGCCTGAAAGTAAAATTGTATTAGATTTACATCCGGTATGCTATTATGAAACAAGGTAACAAGCCAAATTTCCTAACAGAAAGTAGAAAATAAAAATAGCTATAATTCCTTATTGGAATGCATTTGATTAGATTCCACATACATATAAGAAGAAAGGATTCGGTTATAATCTTTTTAAAACAAATGTCTAATAATACCTGCAGAATATAACAAGACAATAGTTTCTACTGCACAACACTAGCAGATTTCTAACAAATAATGCTGAATTTATGCAGGACTACAGAAAGCTCAACACTACACAGAAATGCTAGAACATGCTTCTAATTCTGTGAAGGGGACTGACTTTTTAATGGCAATAGGGCTAGAGAAATTTAAATAATCCTACATATCAATACAAATTTCAGATCCTAACTTTTTGAAGGATCTAGCGGAAGAGTATAAATAAAGTGTACAATGAGTGGTCAGAATACTTTTTTTCAGAGGGGAAGCATCTTAGCATTTGTTTAACATGTTGTTAAATCTGAAAGCGTTGAGCGTAAAGAAGGAAGGAGAATGGAGGGCAGATGATAAAAAAGGAAAAAACAAAAAAGAGATATAAGTTTTCCCATAGGTCAAATACTTGTGATTTGTTTTTCACTTTGCGAAAGCAGCAATATTCAGAAAACACAGACATAAATTTGTAATCTGTTTTAGAATATTTCATCTTAAAAATTATTTGTGCCTGTTCCAGTAAAAATTTATTTTGGGGGGGAAAAAAGGTCTACGTGAGAAAAATCACTCTACCCATGCACAATGAAATTGTAAACAGAGCGCGCCTATGCTCTCTGTACTCAAGTTAAGTCTTGCTGTTAATTTATCTGCAGAGAGGGGAAAAAAAAAAAAGAAAGAAGGAACTCTTTTCTTATTGTTGTATATGGTAGCATAAAAACTGTTTAAATTTACACGGAAAGAATATATCAACAGATTTCTTTTTATGAAGCAAGCCAATTTGTATGACATATTCCAACCTTCAGAAAGTGATAACTTCAGTGACTGGGCAGGTAGAAGAGCTGATCAATGATACAATATTTAGACAGAGTTTACTCACCTTAAATATTGACTCCGTTTTACCATCCAATTTTAGCTCAATAGCTCTTTCTATAACAAATAAGTTTGAAATGCTGGAAAGCACACTACCATGCAGATGCGGGCGTTTCAGGTTTGCCCCTTCTTCATTCAAAAGATGGAATGTTAAATGTTTAAGTGCTACAGAACGAACCCTGTAGGAGTAAACAATTAAAATAAAGTCCTCATACTGGAAAACTTTAGCTGTATAGTTAAAAATAAATTAGTTTATAAAATTAATACAGTCGGGGGGGAAGTACTTACTCAACTCAATATTGATTAATCTACCTTTCAAATCAACCCACTGCATAATAATCAATTGGTTTTTTAGTGTACACATTTTTGTCATCAACATTAGACAACGTGCTGAAACACTACAGGACATTACTTACAACTGCTTTTTTGAGAAGAGAAGACGCAGAGCTGCCCGCAGTCTAGTAGTTCTAGGGAGAATACCCTCTCCTTTGTCAGAGGTTGTTTCACTCAAAGTGAGGATACAGTTACCTAGTGTATCTTTTGTGTCAGCATAACCCTAAAACAAACAAACAACCAAAAAAAATGTCCAAAATTTAAAAAATCCACTTACTAACTTAGCAAATTAGACAAGGTAATTTCCCTTTTAGGGGCTAAGGGAGGGTGGGGAAGGAGCAACACCCTCCCAAAAAAAGCAATAACTTTTAAGAAAACATTCAATTTCTGCAGATTAATATTCTTCTGTAAAAACAATTTTTAAAATTAATAAATTATCCTGTATACAAATCAAAATAAAGATTTTTACATGGCCCAGAGGGACTTTGACCTGAAGCTTTACCCTTCAATCTATTACCATGATGCTGCTCTGGAGGTCAGTTTTTATTTCAAATTCAGTCCCTACAAGAAAATGACTTCAAAACATTAAATCCTACCTATTTTCAGATATTTAGTCAAAGCATTTTCACATACAACCAAGACAAACCAGAATCAGTTATGTCAAGGAATGATAGTGCAAACATTTCAACAGTAGAGTAAAATACAAGGCATTTTATACACTTACATTTACCTACATTTAGGTAAATGTAGGCCTCCGGTATGCTCTGCTCAAGTATCTATTGTACGTAGCCACTACAGGGTATATTATAGAGGAAAATTCTACTCACAAAAATGAGAGCGGGACAAGTTCTCTCTCACATGTTTAGCCTCCCACCTACCTAATCTTGGATATGAATGGAAGATATCTATGTGGACAACACAGAAAAGCTGATATTACTGGGCAAGAAAGCTCTGACATAAGCTTTCTCCCACCAATTTCAATTTCTCAGTGTACTTCCTCTGCATATTTTTCTGTCTGAGCCTTCTATTTCATGGCCCATCTCATCTGCAATTACTCCCCATTTTTGCCTTGATTTTTGTGCAGTTTATGTAAGGGCTTAAGTTATATAAGCATTTTTTTCAACTCATGGTAATCCTGAGGTGAAGGCAACGAATGAATATATATCAGTGATACGAATAAGTAGGTATAATTATCAAGAGTGATATTTTTGGAGAAAAAAAAAAGACAAAAAGTATACTTCCAAGTACTTGGATGTATTGGCTAAGTTAAATAAAAAACAGAAATAAGGCAAAAAAACAGACATCGGGAAAAACAGACATCAGATAGGCGCAGCAAAATCTCTAACCTGGAAGAGTATAGGCAGATCATAGAAGGGAAATTTCTAGCACTAGAGAAAAAACAATAAAGAATTTGGATGGAGCAATCAGGCTGAAAATCAGACCGAGAAAGGCAAAAGTTCACATTAGATCAAGCCAAGAGTAAAGATAGCGAAAAGAAAATTTGCACATTGTTACAGATATGAAGACTAAGGTCTAAGGATAATACTGACTGTTGATACTTCTAATAATGTTGGAACCAAACAAATCAAAAACCAAACATCAAAATATACAGAAATTACACCTATTGCTATTTATTGAGTGCATACTTGATCAGAAAACGATATAACCATCACAGAGGAGTTACAATTTAAGATATGGGGGACATTCTAATAATTATTAACTAATTTTTAAAAGCATGTAATGTTTTAATCTGTACTTGGATTATCCACTCATATCTTCAAACCATTTAAGTCCCAGTCAATACTTGCTGATTTCTACTACAACATTTTGAAGTTTCACATTCTAGTAATACCGGGCTAAAATTTGTCTACAAATTCAAAGTAGTAACTTTGACTGGCATTAGGACCCCTATAAAATATTTCACATCTGACAAAACAAGTCTGTAGGTATATTACTGTTAATCTATTTTCCACCTGCTACTTAGGTGAATATTCTGTTTGCTGTTTAACTTGATAGTGTTGCTGTTTACGTGATTTTGTACATCAAATTCAGATTAAAGCACTTAGAAGTACCTGTAAAACAGGAATGACAGGAGAGAGGGCCTCAACAAACTTGTTCCAAGTCAATACTTCCATTACTAATCGTCCCTGCAATAGATGCATCAGAATGGCCCTGGCTGTAGAGTTCACCTGCTCAATAACAAAAAAAAGAAACTAATGCAACCACGGATGTGTCTAGGTCAGTTTGCCAATGCTGTAATTGGAAATGTTAGGCAAAAACATCTCAAAGAGGATCTACAGACGAAATATTATCACTGCAGAACGCTACTTTTAAATTGTCAGTCACACTAAACATTAAATTGTTAGAAAAGCCTCTCGGAGAAAACATACAAATAGTTCTGCCTAAATAGCACCCAATCATTTTCCCCTTAGAACTCTGGTTTGTCTTTTCTGACATAAAATAAACCATTACTTCAAGTTATACACCTATTGGTCCCTCTATCCTGCAGGTAAAACAAATTCTGTTTCTTTTCTTTCCTGACCCTACATTTCTGGGGCATTTCATTCCCAGTCTTTATGATATGCTTCTGAAGATACAGGAAGAAAAGAGACTTAAAGATTGTTACACGGCCATTTCACTTCCTTGACGAAAATAGTCAAACTAAGAAGGTTGCCAAATATTTCAAATTATACATTAATTCATCTGAACCTCTTTATCAAAAAGGAAAAAAAGTATATGATACGGCACTTACACTGTATTAATGTATCCTGTATACAGTATGTAAGGTATACTATATGCAATATTAAAGTATTTACAAGCTAATATTATTACTACAATGGGAACAGAGGGAAAAAACCAGCTTCTCAGAATTCACTCTTCCTTACATAATGTAAAAACACCTACCTTTAGCAGCTAAAAACCTACATTTTATGCCAGAGCTAAAAATCCTCTACCCCAGGCAACAAGAACAGCCTTTAATAATATCACTCTAGTCTATCTTTAAGGGACTGGATTTGTAAAAATCACATAGCAAATCTTAAGGAATCAAGGTTCTTCTCAATTTCTTCTCATTGTCACATGCCTGAAAGATTAAACTGGTGCTTTATGAAAACTTAAGTAGCAGATATACATCCAAGAAGTAAAAAAAATATGCTTGGATATGATCTTCATTCTTCTTACAGAATATATAATAAGAAGAATGCATTATAAGGTAAAAGAGAACAAAATGAGATAATTTTGTAAATATGCATTCTCTGTCTCAACAATCTTTTTGAATTCAGTATCAATTGAAGTATATTTGTTATGCTTGACCAATCACTAAAAGAGAAAACTGGCAGGCTTTTTAATAAGGTATCCAAGGGAGTAGTCAAACAAAATAAATGCTTTCCTTGGAAAAGATACATTACATACGAAGTACAAATACAAATACATAGCACGTTATCAAAGATATTTTACTTCTCCTTTTAAAATGCTAACATCTAAAAAAATCACTTCTAAATTGTGCACAGTACTGTGTTTAAAAAAAAAAAAAATCTTGTTTCAGGAGATAAGCTGAAAAAAAAAGTAAATAAAAATTTCTTAGTCAATGTTCTTGCCCCTCTGACCATAGAGACCTTATAGATCAGCTATAAAGTAGTTACAAATAACATAACTAATTTTTTCCCTCTCTCAAAACTCCCTACTTAGCTTTATATGTAAGCTAGGAAATACTGGATGTATGTTCAGCATTCATGCATATAAATGACCCCAGTGGAAACATGGTCCTATTCTAGAATACTATAAAATGCTTCTATAATACTCAGGTAATTAAATTTAAACACAGACGTGTTTGTAGTGATGAAATACATTTTTATAGCAAAGACATTGCAGATTTAAAATGTCTTTTTGCTCATTAACCAATGCACACATTTCAGAAGTCATCCCACCTTCACGAAGACTTGAGACTTCATGTTTTCCATAAATGTGAAGCATCATACATACTATTTCATCATATGCACATTTTATTAGGGCTGAATATATTACAGGAAAATATTAAAAAACATAGCTTATTTCATTTTTCATTAGTCTTTACTACATTTAATAGCATCCCTTACATAAAACATTATTTTGTCTCCAAATTCATCATTAAAAAAATCTTTCCATTTACCAAGCTATGCAAACATCACTGTTTGCATAGCTTTTCTATATACAATAAACCATATGTAGTCAAAACTTCAGGTAAGCCTCAGACCACCATGGAGAATATCAACACCTACTTTGCATGCACATCAACTTACAAATATATTTGCTAAACACAGTACCTCATTTTTATCTTCCTGAAGGCCAAATGTACAGATTTCATATAAGACTTTTGGATGAAGAAGAAAATGTACTCCGTGGCAGACTGAAGACACAGGCTTTGCAATATTATGAATACCTAAACAGTCCTTCAGTAAAAATAAAGTTGGTTAGTTTTAAAATTCAAGATAGTCACCACTATTACATCTTGCTTCATAGACTGCCTGAAGTTGTCATCCAGTGAAAGGCTTTCTCCATGCAGTTTGGAAGACTACAGTTCTAAAAGCTAAACATTAAAGCCCTAGAAGAAACACCATCTTTATAGATCACTGATTGAAAATTCCTGTTGCTACACAGGACTAAGAAATACAAAATAATTTTGTTTTTATCTTAAATAACAGTGAAAATAAATTAGACAAACTTCATATGTTGTTTGGAATTACATAAAAATAAGCAAAACCTAAAACAGGCAGGTAAAAATCTCACAAAAAGATACAAGTGCCATTCAGTGGAGATAGAGGGTTTTTTTGTGAAAGACCAGCTCCAGCATCTCTGTACCTTAGTGAATTGTGCTATAAGCACAATAAGTTTAGCTGATGTCCATTACAGAAAATAAGAATTACAACAAAGTATTATATCAAAATAGAAAAGTGATTTTTATTGTGAGCCAATATTACTGAATACCTAAAATGACCTGATGAATATGACATTGCCATTCTCAACACAGAGTACAGCCATACTTTTAGGAAGTTCACACTCTTTATCCCTTGGGCTATCTTTGTAAAAAACTAAGGCAGTGACAAAATATCCATATAAAACAAAATAAAAAACAAAAGAACCCCCACAAAACAGCAACAACAAATTACGGTTTTAAAACAATGAGTACATAAAAGGACTTAGGTGTTCTTAAACACAACCCAAGTTTTTATACAAAAAAAGAGGTATTTTTCTTTCATATTTTTATAAGGTCTAAGCAATTAAAGCATAATCTAGGTAAAAATATTTATTCTGAAAGTGTCAGTATTTTATTAATATGTTATTGTTTTATTTTTCCTTCAGTAAACATCCTTGCAAAAAGCAGAAAAGCAGTCAACTCAAAATGATTTTTGCTCATGTAAAAAAAAAAAAAAAGAAAAAGAAACTGAACAAAAAAACCAAAGGGAAGTGAAAACTCACTATGAAGGGAATACAATCTGTTCTTGAGGAGCGGGCCCATGTGAACCTCATGAGGTTCAACAAGGCCAAGTGCAAGGTCCTGCACATGGGCTGGGGATTGCCCCAGTATCAATACAGACTGGGGGATGAAGGGATTGAGAGCAGCCCTGTGGAGAAGGACTTGGGGGTACTGGTGGATGAAAAGCTGGACATGAGCCAACAATGTGCACTCACAGCCCAGAAGGCCAACTGTATCCTGGGCTGCATCAAAAGAAGCGTGGCCAGCAGGTCGAGGGAGGTGATTCTGCCCCTCTACTCTGCTGTGGTGAGACCCAACCTGCAGTACTGCATCCAGCTCTGGAGCCCTCAGCACAGAAAAGACACAGACCTGTTGGAGCGGGTCCAGAGGAGGGCCACAAAAACGATCAGAGCGTTGGAACACCTCTCCTATTAAGAACGGCTGAGAGAGTTGGGGTTGTTCAGCCCCAACTGAGAAGAGAAGGCTCCGGGGGCACCTTATTGCAGCCTTTCAGTACTTAAAGGGGTCTTATAAGAAAGATGGGGACAAACTTTTTAGCAGGGCCTGTTGCAATAGGACAAGGGGTAATGGTTTTAAAATAAAGAGGGTAGATTTAGAGTAGATATAACGTAGAAATTTTTTACAATGAGGGTGGTGAAGCACGGGAACAGGTTGCCCATAGAGGTGGTAGATGCCCCATCCCTGGAAACATTTAAGGCCAGGTTGGGTGGGGCTCTGAGCAACCTGGTCTAGTGAAAGGGGCAGTTGGACTAGATGATCTTTAAAGGTCCCAACCCAAACAAGTCTGTGACTCTACAAACCTCATTTCAGCAGACAAGCAAAACTGAATATTTGAATGCTTTTCAAAAGCAAAATTAAATAGAAATATTTCTGTATAACAGCAGAAAAAAAAACCAAAGTGACCAGCATTATTAAGAATCCTTTTTAAAAAAATAAAATTGTCAGTCACTGTTTTTCCCGCTCTACAGGTCCTGTAATTCTGAAGTGCAGTACCCAAAGTATAACCTAACCAAGTAGATTTATTACCAAAAATATAAGAGCAAACAGCAAGCCCAGGCCTATACAGATTTCACAGCATATAACATGGTAAACAGAATTTGCATTAAAAATGCTTTTAATGAGGAAATCATATCATATGCATTATTTAGCGCAACACCAAGAGCATTAAGTAAGCATTAGTTCTAACCTTAACCACTTCCAAACAGCAGTGATAGGCTTCAGTTTTTATATTCAGCAAAGGATGAGACAAGAGACAGAGAAGCAACTTCTGACCCTCAGCCTGGAGTAATGAGTTAGCCTCGGCAGACTTCCAACTAAGAATGAAAAATAATTAATTTAACTATTATTTATTTAACAGTACCCAAAGATGTCTACAAAAATTTTCCTGTTAAATTTCAGGATAATCTCTGAAAAGTACTTCCTGATGGGGTATACATCCTGAAAAATTACTTGACAGACAAAAGTTCAGAAATCATAATATATTCGCCAAAATCATAGTATCAATCTTCACATTTGTACATTTATTTACTTTTTTTATACATGTAGGTAATCAAAGACCATAGCTTTTCATCAAAATTAGGAGCCTGACAAACATGTATGTTCATCTCAAGAAATAATATTCTATTGCGCTTCAATAGGCTCCTTAGAACATGGTATATGATTATAAAAAAAATTCTATGCTTTCAGAACTTTTTCCTTGTAGATGTAAAAGTCTATCTCACTATCACAAAGTGAATTATGTTAGTTAAAAAATTGAAGTGAATTTCCTGTTGCCTGAAACAGTAATCAAACAATAATTAATTCTAAAAGCATTAGAACAGTGAAAAGTGTTTTGACATTTCATAATTTAAAAACATTTATTAGACAGCTCTTAAATGTACTTTCCTTTGAAAAAAATCCCTAAAGTCAAATTCTGAATCAGTATAAAAATAAGATTTTGTATTTCTAATTAAGTGTTCAATACAGAGCTTTTCCAGGCACCACAGGGTAACTTAAATTCTCTAACTAGAGACATGGAAAATCTAAAAAGCAATAAAAACATGCTGTTTAATAAATGAGATGCTGTATTGTAATATGCATCTACAATAAAATAAGTCTTTTAGGATTTCTGAAAGTAAAATAAAAGTTACACAAATACACTTGGAACAAAGGAATTTTTTAAAAGTTTGAAAGACAGGTCAAAGTGTTTTAAGGCTGTTTCTTTGTAAATCACATAGTAACTTTATATACAAAATCATAAAAGCTTATACATAGAAAAGAATAAAACTTTAGGTTTTTAGCACCTGAAATTCAATTTTCAAGAAATCCACCACAGAATGACACAAATTGTTTTGAAGAGACCTTTCAATGGCTAAAAGGAAACAATTGTTCAAATACAGGGAATAAACAAGTTGAGCTTCTGCTTGAGAAAGTTTATCCATTAAAAAAAAGATGATATTTTCTCAAGTAAGAGTTTTAAATACTAATGTACTCACATATTTGAGCATATGTCAATGCATTCCTGAAGCAAGGGAAAGTGTTGATGGTAGGGTAGACTACTCAAGGCCTGATCTGCCAATTCTACTAATTCAGAAAGATTCTTGTCCCCCTGAGAAGTAAAATGAAGAGAAAGAAACTATCAGAATTAGTAGTATTAAAAGTGTACAATGTTATTGCATAATCTTGCAGAATTTATCATCATTTAATATATCTGCTAATTAGGGTTTGGTTCAGCCTTTCACAGAGAAATTTGTAATTAACCTGATTAACAAATTCAATAGATTTCAAACCAATAAATTTTAGAATCCAGTCCTGGGAGCCGAAAACCCTTCAGCTGCTGAGTCCAAATAAACTTCTATTAAAATCAATAGGAATAATGTCCGTCTAACATGTCACAGCATGAACACTATAACTATTCAAAACACTTTCTAAAATGCCCAAGAATAGACTCATCCTTGAATACTTTATGCTTTTGATCAAATTATTTTTAAATCAATATGCATTTTATGTAAGAAGAGTATAACAAAAGATTTAACTATTAAACTTTGAACAATTCACTATTAATGTTAAATTAAAAAAAAAAAAACACTTTGCTCTTTAAATACATATGTCTTCATACTTTTGGTTACCAAATACATTAAACATGAGCCATTTAAATTTGATGGAGTTAACTTCATTGTAAACAGTATTTTATGAGCGAACTATTGATTGCTTCTTTTAAGTTCAGAACCTGCCTATATAAAGGATAGATTAACTCAGATTTAAGATAGCACTACATTTATATTGCTGGGTTTTATTCATTTATTTTAGTATCAGCGAAGCAAGTATTTTGCACAATTACTTGTCCATTTGGATAATGGAGAAGAATATTTCAGTACCGTGCTAGAATCTCTTAACTAATAAAGCAAAGTATATTACTTGTCTTCATAACAAAGTGAAATACACAAATATCAGTCTAGAAGTAGCTGTTTATTAGATCTACAATTGCCAAGTAGTTGGGAATTAAAATTTTGTGAACTATTTAAATACTGGACAACATACATACACACACATACACATATACACACACTATACATCTAGAGTATTTGCTTCTTTCTTACTTTTTTGCCCATAAAAGGTCTTGTGCCCACTTCCAATCTCCAAGTGTTTATTTCTTTGTTTTTACTTAGGATAAGATTTTTACAAACATTATGAGTAGTATTAGTGAAAACAAATCTAAATTAACTACATCTTACATGGTATGGAATACTCATACTTATGGATTTTCTTTGGCTATGCTAGACTATAGTTTTTACCACAGAGAAAGGAAAGTGGAGGAAAGAAATTTGCCTACAGAAAATATTTTATATAATAAAATTCCACACCTTCTTATGAACTTCAGTCATAAAGCTACAAGTACATTCGATCGAATACACAGCTTCTGAAGCTTGTTTATAAATACTGTAGTTCTCAGTACTCATCTGCTCCAGATAGGCTGCAATGGATTCATGAATGCTTGGGTATTCCAAGGAGAAGGACACGTCCAGAGAGAGAAGAAATAAAGCATTCAGCAAACTCTTTTGTAAAACTTTACTCGCCTTTGAAAAAGAAAACAACTGTCAGAATAACAGTCTGAAAATACAGTAAAACCAACAACAGCATTTGCAGTCATTCAACTAGTACAATCACTACAGCTGCTACTTAAAAATTAGAGAAACACATATCATATTAGTTCTATATGAAGATTTTTTTTTTTTATTAAAAAGTGAGAGTTCATTAGATATCAGTCCTAATGTCAGACCTGCAACCAGTCACAAAAGTTGTGTATGATCCAGCCGCAGCATTAACAACCACACACACCACTGGCCAGGGTCAATTTACTGTCTAACCACTAGATGGCAGAGAATACACAGACCACAATTCTTTCTGTATTTAATAAAAAGCTGTCTACAATTCCACATACTAGTATCACATACTGAGAACAGGGATTTCTGTTGTTGTTGTTTTGGGGTTTTTTACTGCAAGTGTTCAGTATTCCTTCAACCAAAATTTTGACCTCAAATACAGTAACTTTTTTCCAACTCCTGTCATACACAGAATTGAGATTTTGTATTATGTACATAAGACAAAAATTATAAAAAGCCATTAAATTAGTATGCCCACACTTATTTGAAGGTACAAGAGACTACTTCTATTAAAAGACTTAATATTTGTGATAAAAAGCCTGTAACTGAAAATCAATCTACTACTCAGTTTGAAGAATGTCTAAAAAAGAGCTACACTGTAATAAAAAATGTTCCAAAAAAATGTAAACCCATACAGGTTTAAACATCTTCTAACACTTTCCATCCCACAAAATCTTCTAAACATCAGACGCCCTCATCGGAATTGTTTGGGGGGGGGGGGGGGGGGTGTGGAACCAAACCAACCAACCAACAACAAAAATCCCCAACCAACCAAAAAAACCCCACAACTCAAGAGCTACAACAGAACTTCTTTTAAAGAGCACTGGCAGCAAAGAATAATTAAAATCAGTACAATGTATGAAACATAATTGCTTACTATGTTCCATCAGATTAAGAGCGATGATTTTAAACATGCAGTTCTAGTCTTACTTAGTCTTACTTGCATGCATACTACAAACAAGCAGAGGGCAGCATAGCTTTGCAAACCATGCATCATACCAGAAAAACACTATAGGAGGAAAAAGAACATTGAATTTCAAAAACTAATTAAAAAACTGTATTAAAAATATTTTTGAAGACTTGAAATCTGCAGAAGATTTTGTAGAATGCACTGATACCTGTAGAACGGACAAAGTTGCCTTATGTGATTACACATCAGCCATAAACCAGTTTAATTTCTCTGTCCAGTGGCTATTTTCCCAGTATTAATCACTGAGGAAGGTATCACTTTTTGCCCTCTTAAAATGCAAAACCAAAAGACAATCACTTAAAATTAGTGATGGCATACCTTTTCTACAGGGAGAAGTATTTGCAGCAGTCTAACAGTGAAGAGTGAAATGCTAATAAATGCCATTCTGTGATGCACCAACATCACCTCGGGCTGCTCTGCACTTACATTGGTTTTGTGATATAATATAGTTTCTCCAAGCAAACCAAAGACCAGAAGCAATTTGTCTTTCTGAAAACAAAATCAGAAATACAATCATTCTAAATAATTGAAACACTACTGTATCTTTACAGTGTTTATACAGCACCCATAGCATCATTAACACAATTTAACAAATAATTTGAAAATGCAAGAATGGTACAAAATACATGGCATTTTGTCTGTCATCTGAACAGAACTGTGCATTAGTTCTAGACCTCACTCTACCTTCACTTGCAGTTCTGAATACTTTGGTCAGTAATTACCCATTACTGGTTACTCTCCCCCCTCCCCCCCCTTTTTTTCCCCCCTTAATTCCTGCTCACTACACTTTTGAACTTCTGGAATTTTAACTATTTTGAAGTTCACTTTTAACATGGAAATATTAGGAGCTGGTTTGAACCTGCTAATAAGGTTTTACCTTAAAAAAAAACAAAACAAAACACAAAATAAGAAACATCAAAAACCTCCCACACCATCAACCCACAATCCAAATTTTGAGAACATCAAATGTTTTTTATGCCTATTCATTCTCAAAGGAAACAGCAGCACATTTCTCAGATTATGTAAAATCCTATTCAAGAATCACTATCATTTGGATAAATCCAGCTCATTGGCACTGGAAAAAACAAAATTAGTTTCTAGAATTTTGGTGACCTGAAAAAGCCAGGTTTGTACTTAAGGACACTAGAACAAAGGTAGAATTAATTTCAGTTGCCAGTTTTGGAATGCTAAATAACAATTAAGAAGGCAGTAGCACATGTGAGATTTAGCTTATTAATTCCAGAAATTGACACTCACTGTTAAGCAATTAAGCACTATTTATCTGACTCGACATAGTTGAGGAAAATGACAAGAAGCAATTGACTAAATCAAATCAGTCTTTTAAAGTAATTATCAACACACATTATTACACAGTAAGATGAAAAGGATTCATTTTCATCTTCAGGAGTTCAAAAAAGTAAGTTTCTCCACCCTGCTACAGTTTGCCGAGGCAGGAAGAGCCTCTGCTTCAAGACCCTGGAGTCTCAAATCTACAGTAGATTCAAAAAGTTTATTTCTCCCTGAAACAGGGATGACTATCTCAAAACTAGTAATCCAGAAAAGCTGAGGGGCTATGGCAATCTGCAGTATCTAACTTTTTGACATGGCAGAATCAAACTGCACTTAAGGACACATGACAAAACTGAAAAACAGTAAAAACTTCACTTGGGAGAAAGGAAGCATAAAAACATAGGTGAAATACATACAGTTACAAACTTAAGTATTTTTGAATGGGATTTCCAAAGTACATATTTTTCACAAAGATATTCTAGTGGAGAGTTTTAAAATTGGATAAACAAACAAACATAAAGCAATAAAGTTATGCAAGAAATGCTTTCAAGTTTCCTAGAAAGGAGACACATGACCTCCTTCCCTTGGAGCTAATATAAAACAAAGAGGAAGCATGTTTTCTAAGCACCGAAGCCTAACTCCTCTAAAAACACAGTCTACTTCTTATAAAAGACATTTTATTTGATATAATACTAAATAATATAAAGGTAAGTTTAACGGTTGTTTCCTAAAATTGTCTATTCAGTTATTTTTATTTACTCAAACACTCAAACAGAAAGATGAAGAGCTGTTTTTTTATCTCCTGCCTTGCAATTGCTTCATCCAAATTAGCTTTATTGAATTACACTGCACAATCCAGCTCTGCATTACAAATTGATGCAGATTCATAACTTTCAATGGGAGGTGAATTTTATATCTGAAAAGTATTTTACCAATAAATCTCAAAGTTGTACTAATGGAATAAAGTTATATCAGCAAAGCTTCTTTTTTTTTTTTTTTTTTAATCAATATAATTGTATACAATTACCCAGCTTATTTGCAGAGCTGTGCTTGTTGTAGCCTGGAAACAAACATTATTCTACTAACAACAATCAGTATGATGCACATGTGATGATGCTCACAGTTTCTACTGTAGTTTGACAGATTTATATGCAATGGAATATACTGATTCAGGTCATACAACAACTAGACAAAAGATTATGACAAAAGACTGTGATTCTATGATTATATTAAGCTTCTCATTAAATGTTCTGCAATGAATCTTCAGTACTGACTTGATGTTGATCAATTATAATAGATTTTGATAGATCAGTACACTAAATTCAAAGAAAAAAGTTCTCATTCACTGCTAGGTCCTATAAATAATATCAATATTATAATTTGTAAAATAGAGAACAGGGAAGACTACAGTAATATTTTAATTAATAATTATTGCAATACCATAGTTTCATATTCAGTGGTATTTTCATTAATTCTAACTTAAGTCACGTGCATTTAAGACTACACTTAAGTTTTTAGACAAGTTTCAGTCTGTAACTCTGATGTGTTTGTTACGTGCATAAGCCATGGCTTATGTTTCAGTTTTTAGTTGTCTTCAAAAAAGCAAGTAACCCATTGTTATTTCATCTGTTATTTACTAATTTGATATTTAATGTATATAACAACTCTCAACTGTGCTCAGGTATGTATCTCCAGCAATTTAAATTGTTTGGTCAATAGCACCTTAACACTTTGAATCTCTCCTGGGCCAAAAAGCCTTCTTTCTTTCCCAGCTAAGCAACAGAGTTAAGGATAGCTGAAATCTGTGCAGGGATCTATAGGTCCTATGTAGGAAATGGATGCCATGTATCTTACAATTCCAGTCTTGGATCTAAACAGTTATCTCCCTAATTTTAAACAGATAGTTTATAAGGAGTAGAGAAAGTGAAAGTTGTATTTACATCTCTCCAATTTACATGGTCTCCAATCTACATGGCATTTACATGGTCTCCAACGTTTGTAGTCAGTACTTTCCCCTCAGATCCCCTTCCCTACACGTTTCTCTCAATGGCTGCTTAACAGCCTTTCTCTACAAGACAAAATTCATTACTTTTTTTTTTTTGAGGTGAAACTTCAAGTATCTTCTGGTGAAAGAACTTACATTTAAAATAAAAAGAATGTGCCAGTGATAGAACTAGTAATAAACTATTTAAGATTTTCAAAAGGGTAGCTCAGCAGAAGATTAGATATGTATATGAATCACTGCAGAAAATGTCAGAAGCTTGTAAAAGCAGACTGTTAAATACAGCTGATCAAAGCCTAAAAAATCTTACCAATTCCAATGCAAAAAGGCTATCATCTTCCCAAACATTTTCAGAAATAGCATCACTAATAAGGAACAGGTCTTCAACAAGCAATTCAAGAACTTCCATTGTCACTCTCCTACTGCCTACAAATGAGAGGATAAATTCAAATACAGACAAAATATTATATTATGATATTCAGAAAACACCATTTTGAACAAGGGATTATTCCAAATCTGAAATTCTGATATTTTAATTGTCCTATACACTTCCACTAAACTAATGCTAACTGCCCTCAACCACCAATAGCTCTGAATCACAGAAGACAACAACTAGCCAAAATCACAATAGAAGAGATTAAAGCAATCATATGCTTGAAAAAAGACTCAATTTCTTTAAATCCTATAGTACCACATAAACTATATTACAGATGTAAATCCAATTACTGGACTTCTTTGAAGTCCAGTATAAAGTCACTTATTTCCCCCACCCAGGTAGCTAGGTTACAGATCTTCCATATATATTACCTGTTACTGTTAATCCGCATTTTTGGTATAGCAGGAGTGGCTTTCTTCCCAGATTATTTGGTTGAGATCTTCTTTTGAAAGGCAAGGAGATGAATACCCACTTTATCCACTTGTACTTTTCTCCATAACGATTTTCCTCCCTTGTTTTTAGGCTAATATTTATTAATTTTCATTGCTCCTTCTGACTCAGTATCTCTCAATAACAAGGCTAATCTGGTTTGCCTATTAGTGACTTTTACACTTTGTACAGTTTTATGCTTGAACACGGGGCTGCAAAGAAACCTGGCCTGAGCTTAAATGTTTACAGCCTACATTTACTACAAATAAAAACTTCCCCCTAATGTCCCCAGATAATGAGACAATAGAGGAGAAGCAGTCAAAGGCTAGAAGGTTTCATGAATTACAAGGCAGAATATCTGGAGCCAGACCAAATATTTTCAACCTCATACAACAGAGGATGCCAAAACTGTCTGGCATCCTAGGGAACCATACGTGACAGTTTCCCCCAAATACTCGATTTAGTCCAACTGTTGGCTTAGTTACTTGTTGATGGTATGTTTCTATTTAAAACCATGGATGGATTTCACACAACACCATTGAATTTCCAATTTATTTTTTAACTACCATAAAAATTTTGTGTCCTTCAAAATCTGTTTAAAAAAAAAGCAAGCTCTACTGCTTGTTATGATTGAACATTAATTTCTTTGTCAGCTTTTCTCTCCTGTAGATTTTATACACTGTAGAAGCCTTGTTGATATACTTCAGGAAAAAAAATATGTGTGTGTGTGTGACTATATATGTAGTGACAATGACCACAGCTCATGCAATCTACAGCTTAAGTGATCTGCTCTGAGTGAGCATATGGCCGAGAATGGCACAGGGCCTTTTTAAAAGCTTGCTTTTTCCTACCTCACAGAAGTGCTATTTTCCATTTATTTTAGGCAGAATGTTGCCAATTTGAAGAGTATATGCCTGAAAACTCCAAAAAGCACTTTTTCTCTCTTCACAATTATTTTGCAAATTCTTAATTAAATTTCTGTGCTTAAAACATTTGAAAGGTGACTTAATAAATTTCTCCATTATAATGCAAGCATTAAATAATGGTGGTTTTAATTTGCATTATAGTTTCAGAAATATTTTAAGCTAATAACTAAACATAACATGAGCAACAATGCTTTGCTGTAGCTGTCATGATCTACAGACATGCAAGTTCATTTCACCATACTCTTACATGAATATACCACCAAAATACTCATTTCCCAACACCTGTGGCAATTAGTATGTGCTAAGAGTTCATTATTACTAAATGCACAGTAAGACAGATATAATCAATGACTGTAAAACAAATCTTTTGCTGTTCAGATTTAAATAATTGTCTTTAAGACATGCAGTATTAACACTGAACTTCAGACAAGTATGGTAGCTTAAAACTGATCACAAAAACCAACACAAACAAAAACCTCACAACCCACACCATTATTGATTGGTGAAATGACTTCACTCACAAGACAGGTCAGCACAAAGGAAGAAAAATTCCAACGACCATCTCCACAAGGAACAGAATTTGAGCTTAACTGAAATATACGTTAAATTGTAAAATACAAGCAAGCAAATTTTACAGTAAGCTTACTGTTTTTCCTTTACCCAGTAATTTAAACAGTTAGAAGAAAATCTATCATATAAGGTGATAATAATGTTAGTAAAAGTGCCTCAATTTTACTGAAGAAAACAATTCAGAAAATATAACCCCATGAGAAACAGTGTGTAACTGTGTGTCACTGTCTCACAGTATTACAGTGTGCCTTCAGATCACAGGATTTCAGATCAATGGGAACAGCATAAAAATATTAGTTTGCTTACAATCTATGTCTCATTAAAGCACAGTGGAAGAAAGAAGAAATATGATCTAGTAGAGTTTAAAAAGTGTAAAAAAACTGAGGGCAAGAGAAACAAAGATCAACTTCATCTGAAAATGAAACTCTTTTAGTTCTATGATAAGCTGCAAAGAAAGAATCTTGAGAGATGGAAAAATTCACTATATTTTAACTCTGCAGATTTGAACTGACATGCACCAGAAACAGAAAAGATAGAAAATACATTTTCTGCAGGTTTACATTGTAAATAAAAGAGAAGATGCCAGGAGTCATTAACGTGCTTGTGAAGAATTAATATTTAATTATCACTATTCTGAAAGGGAAAAAGGAAAACTTTTATTCATTTTAGTTTGGTTTATTTCCAAAAAAATGAGGATTGAATAAATTTTCCTGTGGACACAGATTAATGCTGATGTTACTATGAAATACACAAGTAAATTAGTATTTTGTGACAGAAGTCATAAAAAGTTATAAACAATAATGAAAACAACAGTAAATGGAAGTTTCATACATATTTCATACAATTTTTATAAGTTAAAGCCTCTACCCAGCTCAGGAAATGTTGACAGGTATATTAAAGAAACAACTTTTAGTATTCTAGTCATAGATAGATACACATTTCCAGCTCCTATATTTGAAAACCCTACCACGTTTATGAATACCTGTTTTGAATTACATTGTTTTACAACTAAATACTATTTTAGACAACCTAAGAGCAAAAAGACTGTCCTTCAAAAAGGCTTTGCAATTTAGAACCTTTGTAAGTCAAAATAAAAATCATTAGTTGCAATTAGACTATCATTACTCATGTTTCTTAAAGCATAATTATAATTTGTTATTGCATTCATAAGAATAAAAGCAAACCTTTTCCCAGAATTTTTGTTTACTATTTATTGAACAGGAGGAAAACTCTGTGCTAAAAGAGATCAGAACAGATGTTTTGTTAAGTGTGGTTATTTTTTCATCTTCTTTTAATCTTCTTGAATGACATTTTATTCAGCCACACTATTTTTCCACTACACACCCACTTCTTCCTACCGCTACTTCCCACCATCAATAAAAAGCACTTGAAACTTCTGCAGCAATTCTGGAAATCGACTTCTATTCAAGTTTTATGACCTGAACAAACTCCCTAGAAAAGAACTGTTATAACTAGCTACAGTATATCAGTAATCATCTGTACCTTATTTATTTGAGGTACTCAACTCATAATACCAACTTAAGAGGTTTGTATTAAAGATGGGAAGGATACATAAGTGAAATACTTAATTCAAAACCTTCTCACCTGTTCTTAGAAGAGGTATTGCATTTTCCAAGACGGAAACACAGAACTGAGGAAGGCTAAGCTGCTTCATCTGTAATTCCAAAGTGTCCTCATTTTCAATATCTGGTAGGTCAGCATGTCCTACATCAAGTGGGGAATGCAGAGAGATTCTGGAGTTTGCATTTGCTTGGGTACTGTTTCCACTTAAAACAACAAACAAACAAAATAAACAAAAAAAGAGACATAGTTAACTCTTGCAAAGAGAAAACCCATATATGTAGACATGTTAAAAATAGAATCAAGGATTTTAACGTCCTCCTTCCTTAGTGCATATCCTTCCTTCCATCCCAATCTTTCTCTGAAATCTGCCAGTGTTGCAGGAAGAGGGGGATTTTGTTTGGTTGTTTTATTTAAATATGAGAACTGGTAGCATCACAAGCGAATGCCCCCCGTTTTGGCAGTCATCTTCAACTGCACTTAGAAACATGTACTGGAAGAAATACACATGCAATGAATATGATATTGCAAGAGAAAAATCAGTTGATTTGAAATGTTATTTCTGATGAACAAAGTCTATCAGTTGCTTGAAGCAAGGCCACTTACTAAATCAAATTTCAGCCTGAACTATACATTAAAGCCATTCTATGCAGCTAGGCACAAGAATCCGTAGAAGGAAAATTAAGTAAGTGTGCCCTATGTTTAAGCCTGTAGGACTTCTTTGTCCACTGTAAAACAGAAAATATTCCCTTGTCCAAGAAAGCCTTAAGTGCAACCAAGTATATATTACAAAACATACATATATTTATTATATTATATAATTATTTAAAATTGAGATATATATATTTCATAATTGTCTTATTTTCCAACTGCTTTCAGAAAGAATCTAATTCTATTGACAGCATTATCATTAATACAACTCAGAATGAATGTTTTTAAATGTTTTTTCTTATCATAAACAACAGTTAGCAATCTTAAATTGCTTTAGAAACCTGTATGACTTTTATAGTTGGGGTTTTTTTTTTCTTTGGTTGCTTTTTTTATTATTAAACAAGCTGAAGAAACTGAATTGTGGCATGACTGTGTTACTTTATATTGCCTAACTAAATGTAAAAGGTGTCTAAAGAATAGCAATTAAAATCAGTTGGCTTTTAAATTCTTAAGAGGTTGATAGAAGACTATAAGCAAAATAGAAGAGTTCACCAATATGTAGTGGCTCTGATTGCACTTACCAGAGGGTAAGAAAGGAGAAGTGTCAATCATAAAAACAATTCAGAAGAGGAAAGGTTAAGTTTCCAGGCAGAATTTGAAACAGACAAACAGATAGATTGAAGAGTCTCAAGATTTAAGAACAAGGAAAAAGAGTTACATATAGAATGGCAATAAACAACTAATTTATATTACAATTATGTTGAAAAAGACAAGATTCACTATAAGCAGCTCTTCCATATCAAAATCAGCAATGTCAGAGCAACACTATAGTCATTTCCCTCCATCATATTTTCTATTCTACATCATGTTTTTCTTTATGCTGTCTCTGGGCTAAATTATATCTTTGTAAGAAATGGGGTTCATGGGCAGTGAGCAGCTCTACTGCAGCACACAGGATGCAATAAGATAAAAGGGTACCATCACAAACAGCTAATAATGTGGCCTTATACTTTCAATAAATTACCACTCCCTGGTTTGTAGATGTCTCATCACAGCCTTAACTGGTGCTTACTCTTATGTAGATTTCCTTACTACACTGATAGCCAAGCCATCCCTTACTCGTGCACAATATACACCAGCTACTATTAAACTGTTAACTGTTCAACTACAGAAAATGGTCAGGTCCTAGAATGCATAAAGCCTGGAGTTCATTTACAGTGCCACATTAGATACATAATAAAAAAATTAACATATTAGACTTAAGATGAGTATAAATAACTTTTTAATATAATGACTCTCAAGATGCAGTCACAATTAACTACGTGAGCTATTCTCATCTGTAATATCGCAGTCCATTTGAATACCTAGGAGTTACTCAATCGCTAAGCCAATATATCAGAGACTCAAAAGAACTACCAACAAGCACACAGTACAGATACACAAGAACTTTTAAATTCCCACATATTAAAAGGCATTGGGTCTTGAACAGCAGCTTTAAGTCTGTTGTGTCAAGATGACTAACAAAATCACACACGAACAACACCCTCAACATTTTGAGGGTATACAGACAATTCATAATTTCATATTGAGGTTAAATTTTTAGATGATATACAACTGAAATTTGTTGTCAGATTTGACAACAAAGTTTAAAGACTTTAATGGAAATCTTTATACAGCATAGCATTTTTGACAATACTGTACACTTATCTATGGGATGGCCATTCAACTTATA
Organism: Mycteria americana; assembly: GCF_035582795.1. Lineage (NCBI taxonomy): Eukaryota > Metazoa > Chordata > Aves > Ciconiiformes > Ciconiidae > Mycteria > Mycteria americana. Next base: position 113,079,644 of record NC_134366.1, on the reverse strand, counting down.
AGACCTTATGGGGTCATCTGCTGAAGAAAAACAAAAATCCCTGACTTTACAGCAATAGTCTGAATAAATGTTTTTCTGCGTCTTACAAATACATGCACAAGCAGTAACAATTGATACTAAGAGATTTCATTAAAAATGTTGATTGGGTACAGAATGTGGCAGGTAAAACTGACCTTATGTATTCTGAACACTGCTTACAGAACTAACTGTTTGATTCATAAACATGGTTTGAATTTTCACAGGTTAACAAAACTCTCACATCATCCCACACACTGCCAAGGAGCTGATGATATAATCCTATTATTTATAATTTTTTAATTGAAGTGTAAGTTATTTCCTATTTTATTCACCTGGAAGATGCTGCATCCCAATCTTGACCATCTCCTCTAGGACGCTGAACTGTCCGTCCAATCACAGATGGCCGAGGGCTACTACTTCCAGGTGATGGATTCTGAGAACGAGGAGGACCTCTTGCTTCTTGACAGTAAGATATAGATGAGTTCTGGGAAGCTGTGCCTTTATGTAACACAAATCATATATTTTTCCATTAGTGGAATCCATTGTTCTGAAAGATACTACATAGTGAAGTAATGGTAAAAGTAACTAAGGTAGGATATGGAAAACACCAACCAAATATTGGCAAGCTAGGACAACCTATCACTGGCAAGTAGCAGAGTTTGGAAACTCAGTTCCAAGGCAAAACCACTGAAAATTACACCTGAATCATAAATCTTGAGTTTTAAAAATACAAACATAGTGTCTGACTAAGGCTATTGGATTTTTGATGTTATAACAGAATTAGCAAAGAAACAGCTAATATCATTTATTAAGACACCAAATATAGTGGCAATCTTATGAAGAAAACTAGACTACCAATTTCCAGAAACAAAGTTGATTAAGTTCAGCTGACAAAGTGGAAACAGGAAGATCATTATAACTAATCGACACTATTAAATCTACAAAATTTAAGCATTAAGAACATTGTGAAATAGCCCTAATGACTGTAAAATCCAAAACAATGATTAAACTATTTTCAGCCATCAGAATAAAAAAAGAAAATTAACATAGCTCAAAATTAATAACTAAATTCTTAAGCACTAATAGCTTGAAAACTTCTCTGAAACTCTGCCCACTTTTATTTTACAGATTTCATTTAGTTTTAGTTAAAAATCCCTCTCCTGCTGACATACAAACAGTTGGATACTGGGAAAAGTTGATGAATGGAGAATCACAGGAAACTGTAAAAATGAATAAGTATTTTAAAATAATGCAAGTACTCCAGAAATATTTACTAACATGAATAGTACTGAACACTATCATTTAGCAAAACAGTTTCACAAGATTACATTTGCTATAAAGCTGTGGGTTGACTTTTTTTTTTAAAATCATTTTAGACAATCTTACCTGTAGTAAAAACACAACAGTATTTCAAATATTTAAAGATACCTACCTTGCTCTGTGGAAGAAAAACTTGGATCTCTGTGAAAGTTAAGTCTGCTTCTCAAGAAGATGCACAACTGTTGCAGGCACGACACAGCCTGCAAAGCTAACTGATGCCTTCCATCTCCTCCAAAAGCCAGGTTTAGCAGAGACAAAAGGCTCTGCAAATACAAAACCATCAACACTGGTAGCTGAACATTAATGCATCTTCATGAACAACCATGCCAGCAAGAGTCTTGTACTAAATATAGTTCACAGATGTTTCTCAGTGTTTAAAAATCACAGCAAAGAATAAACAGGCTTAACTACTGTTTTCTTACTGAATGAAAACTATCAGTCCTAAGGAAAAAGCTGAGTTCCACATTATATTTCCAATAAAGTCACTACTTCAATTATGGAGCCCATTAGAGGGTGTGCATATGACAGTGACACAATTCTATCTTATCCAGAAGAAACAAAGTATTACTTCACAACACAGTTCATTACTGATTAGCAATATACGTTATTACAACCAAATAACTTACTAAAACAAATATATAGCTAGTGTCCCCTTTTCTATGCACCTAGAGTTTACATAAAGGAACTTCTGTTTAGCTATTTTGTTTAGAAACAAATTGTATCATATACATAAATTCTTACTTGGCACAACTTATACCATAGCACAATAAAAACCTTAAACTTTATGTGAATTCTTGCCTGTACAATCTTTGGCCTTTGAAGGAAGATCTCAGCAGGGAAATCTTGCATAATCACATCCTGAAGAAGCTCACACGTACTCCAAATTAAACTTTGGTTGTTACTTCTCAAAGAGCTAAAAATGCAGTTCATATTTAAATATGTATTAAAACCAAAAAAACCCAACCAGTAATCATTAGCTTGAACAAGTCTTCACAAGAAAGTTATAATCATAACACTGAAGAATCTAAAGAAAGAAATGCTGTAATTCTATTGTCATACCATTTTTAAACTTGAATTATTCCTTAGCTATGATAATTCTGTATACAATAAAGAACAAAATCAATTCCAGCTGTTATTAAACCACATGTAAAATTAAGTTCCCAGAAGAGAAATAACTTTATTGATTCTGAATTTTAAATTAAGATGAGAAAGACTGGAAATTCCCTGTGAAGCTAGTGATTATCTCAGTGGTATACAGCAAGTACTCTAACCCTTACCAATAAGAAAGTTTTTTTCATTGCCAAGGTTCATGTATAACTTAAAAGCACTTGAATTACATACGTGGGAAGTTACATAAAGGAAGAAATTTATTAGCTATTCTCTAACATTTATATTAGTAAATAATAAGAATCTTTTGGGTATTGTAATTCACCTTTCTTTTTTCTATTTTGTTGTTTCAGAAACCACTGTTTCTGAAACCACTGTGAAAAAAAAAAAAATCAAATGCATCAAGTTTTAAGGATGTGTGTTCTTTTTCTAGACTCAGGCATAAAGGAAATTAAATATTAAAGAGGTTTTCCAGCTTCAGAGATCTTTCAAAAGAAAAAAAAAAAAAGGCAAAAAAAAAAACCCTATTACAAGAACCTTACAGTTAGTACAGACTTGTTAAATAGTCCAGTCCATGATACTGCATTGCTGGCTATGCAAGAAATCTATCACAGCTCTGTGTGAACTCATAAGGAATCCCAACTACAGAACTTTTCCTTGGGCCACTTCAAACACTGTTTTTCTAAATGAAAGTTAAAAACAAAAAAAATCACTGTAGAAAGATGATCTGAATGACTTAATGCCTGGATAAGGCATTATACCTACACTTATTGGACTAAACCTAGTTAAGCTACTACTGAAAGTATGGATTTCTCTGCCAAGTGTCCATGGGGGTAAAGTAAATAATGATTTTATTCCAGCTTGTTCTAAAATTAACTGAATGAAATCTTTCGTCAATTTGACAAATTCAGAAGACAGACTGAAGGGTCATGAACAAAAAAATGTACTCTGAATTAAAACAAAGAATGGAAAGCAATGTTAACAGAATACCTGTCCTATTATAATTTATTGTTTATCAGCTCTGCTCAACTTCAGTGCAGCTTTTATGATCATTTATCAAAAATTAACTCATTAGGTTACTTACAGGAACAGTCTAATGATGCAGAAGGAAAGAAATTTAGAACTACTCTTACCCAAGAAAAATAAAAACTAAAAGCAAACTGTAATATTTCTATTACTGTACCTTTCATTTGATGAAAGAACATGTCTATCTGTTGAAGTCAGACTTAGCCAAGGAAATGTGGAAAATTTCAAGCATTTCACTGAAAAAAAGAATGGATATTTTTGAGTATACTTTATAGAAGTATTACACTGTATATTTCCATGGCAAAGTCAAAAACTTATGAACTATACACTATCTGAAATAGAAATACCTTTTACTAAATATAGACTTGCACAAATTCAAGTGCTCCTAATGAGTTTTCAGCAATACCAAAAAAATACTAAGGTCATCTCAAATCAGAATGAAATAAGTTTATTGCAGTAATTTTTAGCAAATCGAAAACACAGCATTAGTGGAAGAGTACTCAATCCCCCACATCATGATTTCAATAAAATTATGATTTTCTTCTGCTACAAGTATTCTTTAGTAATCTTTCTAGACTACAAACACAGACCATATATATTTTGGAAAGTCTTTGCTTGTACCAATATAACTATTGTACAATTCTAAAGATAGCTGATACGCTGCTAAAAAAGTAATTGGGTGATTTACATACATTAACTCCAAAGTCATATTTTAAAATCTAGTTCTCAGCACTGTATTGTATGTTAAATATGATACTCTCATGTGAACTGCTACTAGTATATTGGTACAGGCAAAGCCTTTCCAAAATATTGGTCTGTGTTTTTCAGTGAAACATTTCATATCGTTTTACTGACAATAAATAAAAACATAACACCAGTTTTCATTTAGATACAAGGCAAAGGTTTCTAAAGCACCTAATCTAGTTTTCTGAAAAGTAGAAAGGTACTTCAGACTTTAAGTTCTGTTGAAATAAAAAGGTACTTAAACAGCCACTTTTGATTATGGAACACAGATCTTCTGAAAAGCATTAGCAATTTAAATAATTTTTAAAATTACAGTATCTTTTATTTTATATTACTTATTTTATATTACTTTACATATTCCAAATAGTTATAGTAACTATTTACTAGAAAAGAGAAAGATCTATTAAGATGAATGTCATTTTTATAAGCGTTATAATTGTATTTTTTTCTGTGATACTAGATTTCACAAAATAATAACAGGAAAAAGAATAGCCAATAATAATATTTGTAATGGAATTCAATTTAAATTACAACTCTAAGCACTTTCTGTAATTAACATATTCTTATCTTATAACTACACATACCAACTGTTCTTTTGGGAGGTATTTCTAACTGCGGCAGATGACTTCTACCTTGACAAAAATATCCAGTGAATAATTCCTCTTGAGGTAGAACTAAAACAAATAAAGGATGAGTTTAAAAAATGTACGCTAAAAGAAAAAAAAAAAAAAAAACAACCAAAAGCAAAACTCAGTTTATCTTCATGCTTTTCCTGAACTGCCTCCCTTTGGCACTTGAGTTTTAACCTATTAAGGAAACTGATTTAAAATAGTCTCAGACAATCAGGAAAGTGGAGTAAAAGCAGTGTGTCAATGTCTATTTTTCACAATCATATTCTGCAACTGTAAAATTTTTTTCAATTTTCTTACACTACCTCGCATACCATACAAGCAATACTAAAAACAATTATACAAAATGTATTGCCTGATGGAGAACTGGCAGCCAAAAAAATGTTTTCCTCTAATCTACCTACGTAGTAATAAAATTAACTTTTTAAATTAACTATTTAAAACCTTTTTCTACCAAAACTGCTGTCTTTTCAGGTCAGCTGAAAAGTTGTCCCCCCTGTATATAATATGTATATTATTAAATACATGCAATTAATACACAAACTGTATAACAAAATATACACAAGGTATGTAACATTAAAAGCAATCTGTCCAGAACACAATATTTGGTTCAAAGGATCAAACTAGATAATGCCCAGATTATTAGTTTAAAATTTTTCCCAGTAACTGAAGTTGAAATAGAAAGAAAAATACAACACTCCTGTTACTAAGCATTAAATTATTTAATCCACACACGTATACAATTTACAGCATAAGTAGGAATTACGTATAATTCTTCAATTGGATAGTTTCAAAAAGGTATAGTTTAAGAATGCATATGTAAGAGGTTATTATATTATTCCCCACACAGTGGCAATCTTAAGTAAAAATCTAGCTAAAGCTTTATGTGGGGGCGGGGGAGGGGGGATGAATCAACAGCCACCATATAGTTCTAGCAAACTAAAACTCCAAGCATTAGACAGGCTGCAGAAACTACAGGAAAATTACTTGTATCTCTGAGATTGCACAGTATGAGTGACAGAGCTGTGGCCATTACTACACCACACAGTGTAGCAGCAGTGTCTTTCCCACAAGAACCAGGAGCATGAAGTAAGGACCTCCACGGTACGCAATTTTCACCTCTATACTTTGTGCTAAATTTTTTAAGGCAGAAGAGGAGAACCACATGGGTTTGCTTCTTGACTACGTCTAAGAGGCACTGTAAATCATTGTAACAGACAGATAATAAGCTGGATAACAGAAGCAAGTACTAGCACTTCACACATACGTGAAGCACTTCACACATAATATGAAATTTTAAACATAGTTTACATTATTTTCCTATAACAAATACCAAAAACTAACCAGATAGTGCATAAAACACTAACATAGTTTTAAAAAAACATTCTACTAGGATCACTTTCTGGTTTTTGCCTTTTTTTTTTTTTTTTTTTTTAAGATTTGAATTGCTCTCGAAGTTAAAGCCTACTACGCAAAGAAAAGTAGCAAAGCATACTGGCTTAATTACAGATTTGTTCAAAGTTGCTACACTTGCTGCCATAAAGCAGTCTTGGAAGTTCATGTCCTGAGTCCTGCCCTTTACTACATTATAGCAAACAGATACTACATACTGAAGAAATGGAGAGATTTCTTCAGTATGTAATAATGTAACGTAATGTAATAATGTAATTTCTTCAGTATGTAATCTGACCAGCGACGGTCAGATTACAAAGAACGGGATTGTTCTGGTGCAGAGAATTCCGTTACAGGAATGGTAGTATCTGATTTAACTAAGATCACACTTTCTCTGGCAGAATCTGCTTACCATACACTTCACTGATCTCTCAGGAATAATTCGCCTACCGTGCCTGAAAACCTCAACTTTTCATAGCCTAGAAGCTTTTAATTTACTTTATTTTCATTTTAAATAAATCACACTTCAAAATATGTAATTTACCTGGTTCATCTACTGAAGGCTGAGACAGAGTTTGGTAACATACTGATACAGAACTAGAAGGAAGTCCAGAAGGAAGGAAGAACAGTCCATCCACAATCCCATCAATTATAGCCTGCAAGTTTGGATCCACATCGGGGCGAAGCTGAGAGAAGAATTCCACTGCACCAATTCCAATCATTTTCTGGGCAGCAGGTGGATGCTACATTAGGACAAATAACTGACAAAGTTAGCCTGAAGAGTCTCAAGGTCACTTAACTTTGAAGGAGGAGGAGGAAAGGAAAGAATCATAATCAAAACTTAAGTTAGATTTCGCCTTTGTTTAGACCATCCATCAGTTTCAAGGATGAGGTGGTTTTTTTTCCTCTGCATAGCTGTCATTTAGTGATTAAAACATAAGAATGTATTATGAGATCTCTGAAATTTCTGCAACGTTTTCTCAACTTTTTTAAAATAAGTTGCACCATTGTTCAAATCTTCACTTTTCAGGAACAGCGCAAGTGCTTAGCTGCAAATCATGTCCCAAAGAAGAAATCAAACACTAAATGAGAAACTGAAGCAGCAAAGGAATGAAAGGAGAAACGCAGAAGATAATTATTTTTCTCTGCTATCCCTATGACCAATTGCAAGTCACTCAAAATGTTTTCATTTCTGTCCACACACACATGACTTTATTATTTATGTCTTTGTAAAACACTCTAAAATCTCATTACATGGAGCTACGAAACCAAATAATATCCAATTTTATTTAGCTTTAGCATTCTAAAGACATATAGTTTATATATAAATAAATGTTAGTATGTCATACCTTGATCAAATTGTTCACAAAATTTAGTACTTCCTCTTTCATTGGTATGACTGGAAAATTGAACCACTCCAAAAGATTAAGGAAAAGCACTTTTTCATGGACCAGATCAGCATACGAAATCAAATTATGATCTAATTTAAACAGAATAGTCTTCAGAGATCGTTCTCTTATCTCTGCCAGTTCGTGACCTGCCCAAAAAAAAGGGATTAAAAAAACCCATAAAATCATCTGACATAACTGAATTCTTATTTGGACAACCAGAATGCTGTCAAAGATCTGTCAAAAAAGCTAGCTTTTATGCTGTCAGTGTTATGCTTACCAGAAAGACAAATATTGCACTCACCAGCAGTAAGCTAATCAAGTCCGTTTGCATGGTTGTAAAAGCGTGAAATATTAAAAAATACACTGATATAATCTGGTGCCAAATGTAAAACATGAGGACGACCTTCTTCTTGAAGCATACAACTGAATTCTGAAGACCTCTACCACAATATATTGTGGATACCGAAAGCTGCCTCAGCCTCGCAAATCGGACAAAAATCCACCCAAGCCCATTGAATCGAAAGGCACCATATCTGAAGGGGAAAACCTTCGGCATTTCCTAGGGAAGCACCACCGTGTGCCACTGTCCCCTCCACGGCTGCAGCGGGGAGTCGAGTGGAAAAGCACAAGGCGGAAAACTGGCGAGGGACCCGGGGCGGCCGTGTGGAAGCGGAGGCCGGGCAGGGGCAGCCGCGCTCTGCGAGTACCGAGGAAGGAAGGAGCCCCCGCTCCCTCCCTCCGTCCCTCCCTACCAGGCCAGCTGCCGGGCTCCCACACGCAACCGGGCCCGTTTCGCAGGTGAAACCCCCGCAGCGCTGTACACGGGCGGGGGGCAGGCCCCTCGCCGCCCCCCTGCACACAGCCCCGCAGAGGGGTCATGACAGCCGCGGCGCCCCTCGGCAGCCGGGCCCGGTACCCCGGGAGGGACACGGGAGCCGTTACCCAGCTTCCTGACGAGCGATGACAACTCCATCGCGCCCCTCTCCCCGCCAGCATTCAACCGCCGCGCCGGTTCCGCCGCCAGCCCGCCCCGCCTGGCCAACGGCGGCCGCGGTGCACCCTGGGAAACGTAGTCCGTTTCCCTTCCCCCCGTGGCCTGCCGCCTCCCCGACCGCCCTTTGCTGCGCGCGAAGCACTCTGGGAGCCTTAATCCCCCTGCGGAACTCCGGAGGCAGCACAAGCAACTACAACTCCCATGCAGCCCCGCGCCGAGCCTTCTCGCCCCGCCACGGGGGCCGACGGGCGGGGTAGGGCGGCTTTGCGGTGCCCGGCGGGGCTGGGCGGGTACTGGGGGACTTCAGCCGGGCATGGGCCGAGGTGACAGCGATGAGCTCGGCCAGTGCTGGCACGGATGCTCTTGTCGTCCTCTTCCCAGGGAATTGTGCACTGGAGCCGTTTCCTGGTGCGAGCACCGGGGGAGGCCCAGGGCCTGGTGCCGCCCAGGGGTCCTCTCCTCAGCGGTGGCGCGCCCTGCCTTCCCCAAGGGAGGCCGCACCGCCTGGGAGGCCGTGCCGCCGGCAAGGGTTTTGTGGGATCGTGACGTGAAGAAGCGCTGTGGGGTTTAGTCAGGTTTTCTTGGCAGAAATAGATATCCTCGGTATCTTTTTTCCCCAGGCTTCTCCAAACGATTCCGGGGGTGGGGGGGGGAAGCTTAATGAACGGAATTAGTAACTTAGAAGTCGTTGTAAAATTTCAAAAATCGAGAGCAATCCTTTTCAGATAGAAAAGGAGCGGTTAGAAATGGGTTTGCATTTCAGTAACCGCACCTGAGAGAATTAAAAAAAACTCAGTGGAAACAGACACGTGGTTTCATTTTTCAAAATAATTGGAGAAGCTTCAGGTGGATACATGCAATTACTGGCGTGCTTTTTCCAGCTTGGTGTTAATTACCCATGCCCCAGAAGCACAAGCCCTTTCCATCTGTATTCTGTGTAATGCAGAAACCCAACCATACAATTTAAAAATCTGCGTATTCCCAGCCTTACGGCTCGGAATGCCGTACCTGGGTAATGCAGTGGTGGTCCTGATGATTAGTCTACCAAAACCAAATGGGCTACCCACCTAGCAGCATTCAGAATAGTAAGCATTTCAATAGCAATTGCTGTTCTCTGCCTGGAAGGGAGCTGACACCTTGGTGTTCTGCTTGCAGCTTGAATATGAGCTCTGCATGTACCTGTAGGATGATGGCTTTTCATATCTTAAGTTCTACTGTCATTCTTCGATGCATATTTGCAACATCAACTTCTGCAAAGATTGGATTTTTTTTTGTTGTCTGAGTCCAGACATGAAATTGAAAAGGAAAGGGTGTGTTTCTTCATCTTTTAGTACCCGTGTGGCCCCGATTTGGAAGCCAGAGAATTATTTATGTTTATAGGAATAACTGAGTATTTGCTAATGTTTCTTTGATGTGTTTGACAGCACTCTGGAAAGAACTCTTGCTGACTCGTGTAAAGCAAATGGATGAGAGGGTGAAGTAGGAGGTGAATCATGAGGGGGTTTGGGTTTTCTTTTTTATGTAACCTAGACTCCAGAATTACATTGCTTTGTTTATAATGCAAGGCAATTTCACAAAGCAGAGTTTCTTAAAAGTGTAGTAAAGACGCATAGTACATCATAGGTTGTCTGACCAGAGGGATGATCGTATTTTTTGAAGGTTGTGCTTACCATTGTAATTGGAAAAAATAACTAAATCATAGGTGGACAAGTGGCAGACATTGCTCTGTGTATATGCTCATGAAGTTTTTGTATGTAACTGCAGGTGCATGAAGGAAGACAGCCTTGTAATAGTCACGGTTTCTTTTTTATGTCATGTGTTGCCTAAGAAAGTACATTTTATCAGCACCAACAAAAATGTGAAAAGTGCAGTGCAGCAAATGATCTCCAAAGGGATGTATGTCTCAGTTTATGTCCAATGGTTTTTCCATCCTGGTCTCCATCACTGTGCTATTTTTTCATAGTAAATTCATATTAATGTCCTCCATTCTTCAAGAAGGAAATCTTAAAGGCACAGGAGTAGGCCTTCCCCATGTGACAAAAGACAAGCCAGCGGGGAAGAAGACCAGCCTGGCTGAACAGAGAGCTTTGGCTGGAACTCAGGAAAAAGAAGAGGGTTTATGATGTTTGGAATAAGGGGCAGGCAACTCAGGAGGACCGCAAAGATGTCGTGAGGTTATGCAGGGAGAAAATTAGAAGGGCCAAAGCCCAGCTAGAACTTAATCTGGCTACTGCCACAAGAGACAATAAAAAATGTTTCTATAAATACATTAGCAACAAAAGGAGGGCTACGGATAATCTCCATCCTTTATTGGATGCGGAGGGAAACATAATGACAAAGGATGAAGAAAAGTCTGAGGTACTTAATGTTTTCTTTGCCTCAGTCTTTAATGGAAAGACCAGTTATTCTCTGGGTACCCAGCCCCCTGAGCTGGAAGACAGGGACGGGGAGCAGAATGAAGCCCCCATAATCCAAGGGAAAATGGTTAGCAACCTGCTACACCACTTAGACACACACAAGTCTATGGAGCCGGATGGGATCCACCCAAGGGTCCTGAGGGAGCTGACAGAAGTGCTCACCAAGCTGCTTTCAATGCTTTATCAGCAGTCCTGGCTACACAGGGAGGTCCCAGCTGACTGGAGGTTAGCAAATGCAACACCCATCTACAAGAAGGGCTGGAAGGAGGATCCAGAGAACTACAGGCCTGTCAGCCTGACCTCAGTGCCAGGGAAGGTTATGGAGCAGATTGTCTTGAGTGCCATTACGTGGCACGTACAGGACAACCAGGCGATCAGGCCCAGTCATCATGGGTTTATGAACGGCAGGTCCTGCTTGACTAACCTGATCTCCTTCTATGACAAGGCAACCTGCTTAGTGGGTGAGGGAAAGGCTGTGGATGTTGTCTACCTAGACTTCAGTAAAGCCTTTGACACTGTTTCCTGCACCATTCTCCTGGAGAAACTGGCTGCTCATGGCTTGGATGGGGGTAGTCTTTGCTGGGCAAAAAACTGGCTGGATGGCCAGGCCCAAAGAGTGGTGGTGAATGGAGTTAAATCTAGTTGGTGGCCAGTCACAAATGGTGTTCCCCAGGGCTCAATACTGGGGCCAGTCCTGTTTAATAACTTTATCAGTCATCTGGATGAGGGGATCGTGCGCACCCTCAGTAAGTCTGCAGATCACACCAAGTTGGGCAGGAGTGTTGATCTGCTTGAGGGTAGGAAGGCTCTACAGAGGGACCTGGACAGGCTGCATCAATGAGCCGAGGCCAATTGTATGACATTCAACAAGGCTAAGTGCAAGGTCCTGCACTTGGGTCGCAACACCTCCCTGGAATGATACAGGCTTGGGGAAGCGTGGCTGGAAAGCTGCCAGGCAGAAAAGGACCTGGGAATGTTGGTCGACAGCTGGTTGAATATGAGCCAGCTGTGTGCCCAGGTGGCCAAGAAGGCCAACAGCATCCTGGCTTGTATCAGAAATAGTGTGGCCAGAGGGACTAGGGAAGTGATTGTCCCCCTGTACTTGGCACTGGTGAGGCCACACTTTGAACACTGTATTCAGTTTTGGGCCCCTCACTACAAGAAAGACACTGAGGTGCTGGAGCGTGTCCAGAGAAGGGCAACGAAGCTGGTGAAGGGTCTAGAGCACAAGTCCTATGACGAGTGGCTGAAGGAACTGGGGTTGTTTAGCCTGGAGAAAAGGAGGCTGAGGGGAGACCTTACCACTCTCTCCAACTACCTGAAAGGAGGTTGTAGCAAGGTGAGGGTCAGTCTCTTGTCCCAAGTAACAAGTGATAGGACAAGAGGAAACGGCCTCAAGTTGCACCAGTGGAGGTTTCGATTGGTTATTAGGAAAAATTTCTTCCCCCAAATGGTTGTCCAGCATTGGAACAGGCTGCCCAGTTAAGTGGTTGAGTCACCATCCCTGGAGGTATTTAGAAGATGTGTAGATGTGGTGCTGAGGGACATGGTTTAGTGGTGGACTTGGCAGTGCTAGGTTAACGGTTGGACTTGATGATCTTAAAGGTCTTTTCCAACCTAAATTATTCTATCATTCTATCTGCTGTATCAAGGCTGTACTAAATTCCTAATCACAACTCAGAACTGTCCATCATTTTGCCAGACAATATTTCTATCTGTGGAGCAATAAAACAAAGGGGCTTTATTAACCTAATTATAAATGTACTATGATTGCTGCAACGAGGTTTTTTTCCACAGGAGGCTGAACTCACCTGGATCTATCAGTGCTTTTCAAGAGCAATTACAAAAGAAGCATCATTGACTAAGTAAAAATTCCTTGTAGCTGTGCACAATATGCTCATGTAATTAAATATGAAGAGCTCTAATCAGATGGACACAGGGCTGCTCACATTTCCCCAAATAGGACCAGTGGGAACTTTATGAGACCCTGTATGAGAATCACAATAATAATGGAAAGGATTTGTATGTCATTTGTCCAGCAAGGAGAAGGAATTGCCGAAGCAGTCATTTTCCAAAATAGACTAAATAAAAACATTTCTTCAGGAGGAAGAGATGTATCATTCACATCTATAGGAGTGTTCAATCCAGGTCCTTCTCACCTCTTTACATATCGTCAATCTATATTGCATCAGAAAAACAAATGTTTTCTTACGCTCTCTTCACTGTCTGAATTAGTAGCTACACAAACGATTCATAGAGTTGTTGCTAACACACAGGTGATACGTGCACTCTCCATTGCTAATAAATTTCTCTGCACTGTAAGCATGGGCATTTCTTTCAGATTTTCTTAACCAAAGGCCTAATTAACTTCAAGTCCCAAAAAATATTCCTAACCTTGAAGAGCATCTTCAATTTTACTGCTCCTGTTTTGGACCAGAAAAGGGGTGGTTGTGTACCCAAGACAGCGATCCAGGAGCACGGTGTACCAGCTGGTGCAATATATTTTATGCTATCGTGGCTCAAGCCTGGTATTCAAGATGATCAACGGTAATCGAATTTTCATTGTTACAAAGAGAGGAGTGATATGTTAAGGGCAAAGTGTGTATCTCAAGAAAAATGAAAAAAACCCCAAACTTTTACTGTATATTCAAAGTGAAAAAAAATGGTGGATGGATTCAATAATTATTGTTGACATTGTGAGACAACCTAAATAGGAGAAGACTAGTCTCTCATTACTGGGAATGCTGATTCCCTCTGTGTCTGCATCTCCTGATTTGGGCTCCCACTAGTGCCTCTGCTTTCCCTCCTATCTGCTTGTTCCCATTAGCTTGCAGCTTCCCATAGCTGCTTCTGAAACCAGTTTGACTTTTTCCTTTCCATTGGCATTATTTAACATGGATGTCTCTTCCTCCATGTATATTCTTACTGATCTGCAGTCAAAATGTGTAGGAGTTCCACCACTGGGGAAATGAGTCACGGAATCTCATTTACATTGTCCCTTGTTGCTTCCTTACTGCACTCTATGTAGATGAACTTTAAAGAGCTGCCTACTCCTGTCTCCTCACGATCTTGGTTTCTATAATTCCAATAACTTTTTTTAATCTCTTCTGTATCAGTTTATTGAGTTCTATCCCAATAAATTGATGATAGGTGGACAAGTAGTGGGCATTGTTGTGTGTATATGCTCATGAAATTTTTTCATGGAACTGCAGTTGCACAAATGAAGATGGCCTTCATGGTTTTGTGAAGATTTTTTGACAAAAGCCATCTTTTAGCAGTTTTAGTACGGGATGCTCTGTAACTTTGAAATTTCCCTTAAGTTAAATGTAGAGAGAGATGAGCTTGAAAAAACTTTTTCTGAGTCTTTTTTTTAAAGAGTTTTCAGAATCTCCTTTATATTTATCATTTCTGTGGTTCATTCAATGCAGGATGAAGTCTTATTGTCTCTGCGTTCTTTTTTCAAAGCTGTCTATTCAAAACAATTTTTTTTGCCTTTCCTCACTGCTTTTGAGTTCTGTCCTCTTACGTTCCTGAAGTTCTCTGAAGTTCACCATATCAAAGACGCTATCTGACAGAGTCTTGATTCCATTTTTGGTATTATGCTTACTGTACTTCTGAGCTTAACTGTTGCAACTTCTGATTCTCCGTGAATTTCCAGCTGTCTGGCTCTTCACATATGTTGAAGAGCAGCAATCCTATGAAGAAATTTCAGGGCATGTGGGACACAAAAAACATGGATTCCAGGTGGCTCTCTGAAGGGAATGCCAAATAGAGACTGTGATGCGCAGACCTCAGACTGCTGTAGTTAAAATGAACCTTACGACTTACCAGCTGAAAGAACATTGCAAAAAGGAAGGAAAGAAAGCAAAGAGAATGTGAACATTGGGAATGGAAGGAGGTAGAAATGGCCAAGAGAGTTTGGATGAGGAATTCCCCAGCTGAGAAATTTATCTCTGTATATTAACCATCCTGTCAATCTGCTTCTTTACTGATTTCAGAGTTCACTTAAAAGTATCCTTTCCTGTCCCGAAGACCTTCCTTGCTTGCTGTCACCCCCAGCGTTCTCATCCATTCAGTAGCTGCTATTGGTAAAGAGAGTATGCTGGTATCTAAAATTAAAAAAAAAAAACAACTGTTGCTTACCTACTGGACCTACTGCACATGCACTCTAAAGACAGTGTGGGCATATGCAGTAGCTGTGTGTTTATTGCTTTAAGTGACTACCAGATTCCTGAAATTAGTATTCAAAATCAGTAGCATGATAGCAGACCTGTAAAGGTTTTCTGTAAACATCAGTGGAGTTGCATGTATAAAAACCCTTTCCTTCGTGCTTTCTGTAGCCAGGAACAGCATTTTATTATTGCATTATCTTAAAGCTTGTGACAGGATCTCAACAGGTGCTTTTAATGTAAATTCCTGAATTTTACTGCTTCCAAATCAGGTACTTAATATCCAACCTAAGTACATGTTACAAATGTTTGTGTTTGCAGCAGTGCAGATGCAAATTTTGAAGCTCATTTATGATATTATTAATTTATTGTTTATGTTTTCTTCCCTAGTGAGACTTTCTAATTTCTCTGTTTTCCTTTTTTTTTCCATTTAACTGGATCTATCTTCTATGATAAATTACATACGCAGATATGCAACTGACTTATAGAGCAGTGCAGAAAAAGCACTTGCATCTAAATAATAGCTAGACAATTTAATTTTGTACAGATTATTGTACTTGGTGAGTCAGTCAATATCAATATAAATGTCTACCATGAAACTGCAAAACAAAAGGACTTTAAAAAACCTAAGTGAGAAAATCTTTCTTCTGTGGTGTTTGTTTAAAACATATAAAAGCACATTTTTACGCCACAGGTAATGAACTTACGGAATTTATTGGCACAGGAGGTTGTCAATGCAGGTAGTACGAGTAAACCCCCAAAAAAGATGAGGCAAATTAACAGAGAACAGGCCTGTAGACATTTAGAGGAGCGAGTAGGGATGTGGCCACTGACTTTCCAAGGCAACAGTTGTGGTCTGGGTGGAACAGGGGAAAGCAGCTCTCCCCCAGCGATGTCTTGGGTTGTCACTTGGGGACAGATAGATTGGTCTCCCCCAGTAAGACATTTCTTACTCTCATCTGATGTGTAAATTTAGATTCCCATCAAAGGAAACATACCAGGAACAGAAAGGGAGTACAGCTTTGGGAATGCAGACGAATAAGATTATTAGCCTTTACAACTCTGAAAAGAGCCTCCTGCTTTTAGCATTTGTCACATTCCAAACCCTTCAAAAGAAAGATATAGCCCACAGATTTTTAATGACCTTTTCACAGGTAGTAGGCATCTTCTGCCCTCAGAAATATAAAGCCAAATCAAACTGAATGTTGGCATGGGTTTTTTTGCCAAAATGAAAAGGCTGGATTAAACTGTCATAAATTGTATCTGCATCCACTTCACAGAAAGAGCTGGCAAGGCAATGCCTAACATATGTAACTAGTTTGCTTTATTTGAGGGCAGAGTGCATTACACATGATTTCTGGCTCAGGATGCATAATTACCACATATATTTCCCCTTTTATAAACAAATTCTAGTTATATCATTTAAAATTAATAAACCGCTCTGATAAAACCTTTGGTGTTATTAAAACATCTAGCATTTTAGTTTGTATCAAGGCACTTTACTGCTTTTAGATAATTTAGCACATTGTTTAGTGCACTTACTTCATAAAGACAGTTTATTCTAAAGGGAGCTTCTCTGTAGTTTATTGCTTGGATAATATTAAACATCTCAAGAAGGTCTGCGATTCTAGAAAACAATATATGCTTAAGAACTGTTAAATTGTCATGGGGGTTACTCTTTTCTGCTAATACTAATGCTGTACATCATTGCAAAGGTTAAAAACATTTAAGTAATTAGTTCTTGGATTTGGAAGATATTCCCATTTTAGCCAACATAATGACATTTTTTATTTTATTCTGATATAACTGTAAATTACCAAGTCTAGGACAAAACAGGAAATAATTCTTAAAATATTGATGGAGTAATCATTTTTTATCATATTAATTTATGGACTTGTAAAAACTTGGGGTGACATTAATAGAGCTGAATATAATTTTGAATATTATTACTGTTAATTAGTAATAATAGTATCTGCATGTAATGTAATACTCTTATCTGCCTCAGAAAGTGAGTTTTCCAAAGTCATGTCATTACCCCTACGCGTCTCAGCCACATAGTCATATTCACATGTCTGGCCATTAATTAACCATTGCACTTACTTCAGAGTCTCTGAGTTACAGAAGAAAAGAGAAGCCAATGTTGAGTCTCCCATTTAATCCTTTTCTCCACTGTTACCCTTCCCTTAGAATTAATAAACAACCAAAAACAGTGCCAAAGAAAGAGGAAATGAGATTCTGTTTCCATTCTGTCTTTTCAAGAATCCACCAAGTTCCTCAAAATTATGGTTCTCATCACACAAATAAGAGGTGGCCTGCTGTTCACGCACAGGGCTTGCATCCTCCAAACACTGTAGATTCACATCAGACAGAAAGGACAAGAGGGAGAAAATTACTGAGGCAAGTATTGTAGTGTAAATTGTGTCCTGGCTTGAATAGGGCACAATTTCTAAAAAGAAAGAGGGAGATTTGCAGTGATTTGATCTGAGATGCAACTGGAATTTTGTATTTTATGTTTCTCAACTTTTCAAGCTTTTGGAGAAATGTTGAAAATACAATAGTCATATGCTGAAATATTTGGCAATGGAGTTGGATGCTCTATCTCATGTTCAAGTGGAAGAAATATATTGGGAAAATTTTCTGTGGTCAAAATCCTCAAAATGAGAAAAATATTTATATTCTTATCTTGAACACAGTTTCAAAGTGGTGTGTGTGTGAATTCCAGATTTAGACTTAATCTTTTATATAGATTGTCTCTAACACAGATCTGATTTTTTGATTTCTCATGTGACTTTTCTAGACTTTGAAACTGAATCTTGGACTCCAGGTATCTTGTGATACCATTCCTTGTCCTCTACATATTGCTATTGCTGTTGCATTTGGTATTGCATGCTTTTATATAGGCACAGTAACTCTTAGAGAGTCTAATACTGCATATTTATCAGTTGCTGTTTGTGAAGGCAGCAGAAAGTCACATGGCTTGTCATTGCCCACTAATCTGACATCATGACATCTGCAAGAGCTGTAATTGCCTGAATGTTCTTGGACAGTAAGGTGAACAATGTGAGACTCTCCGTTTTTGGCAAGCTTTCAGAGCTTGTTAAGACAATTAAACAGTCTTGGAATAATATGTATATTTTTATGACTACAGATCTTAAGGTATTTGTTTCTGGTAAATTGATCTAAACTATTTCATATAATTGTCATTCAGTTGTATTCCTTACTGTGTTTTCCTATTCAGTGTCATATCTATCTCCCTCTGAATTGCTAAAAATTGAAGCCTGTCAGCTGGCATGTTTTGAATGGCAACTCTTACTTTTTTTTTTTTTTTTTAATCCCATAAGCACTTTTGCAAAAGCATCATACTCAAATTCACCTGTAGCACTTGTAAGAGATAAAGTGTATGCAGGAAACCTATTTTCTGTACAAAACTTCAGTTCCGTCTTTAAAAACAGGCATTTTTCCAAATATCCTGAGAACATTTTTCAGAAGTCAGTTTGAAAATGTAACCATATGTGTGCCTTCACCTAGTCATATTTTCTTAGTGAACTGACAAAAATAAGTTTTAGATAATGTCACCCTGCTAAGTCAGACAGAGTAGCTGCCAAGCAGCGAGCTGTACGGACAATACTCTGCCTCCAGAATTAACCACAGGGCTGATGATTAGCAAGGTTGAGTCTCTCCAGTCTTCAGTGGCAGTAGGCAATGAATGATAGGCAGAGGAGAGGAGACATTGTTCATTTGCAGGTAGCTGAGTGCACTCTGTTCATGTACTGGCATGTGTAGCCTGAGAGAATAAATGAGACATCGACAGAGACATGCAGCAGAGCTGCCAACTTGTCATTTTTACATTTTTTTCTGATCATAATTTCGTTTGGTTAACGTGCTAAATATAAAACACAGAAGCTTCAGTCACACTTAGTGAGGAAGAGGTCGTATGTTAAAACACTGAAGCTTAGATGTCAGCGCTACTTAAAAAGACAAAACAAACCCAACACCTATGTTTCACCAGCACTGTGGGTTTAGAGAGAGATATATATTTGTAGATATGTATACATATATCTGTCAGTAACACAAGGAGAAGATTTCCACTAAGTGTCTCTTCACCTGTCTCTGATTTCCACCTTCTTTTGCTTCTGATTTTGCCAGGGCTGTCTAAAGGAGTGAATTGTCTGATGGCACGCATTATTTGAGGATTTATTTTCAAATGCAGGCACTTTTAAGGAATGTTAATAATCTGAAGTATTCATAAGCATCAAAATATAGAAAGCTTTCTGCTGTTATCAATGAGTCAGTTTTAATTGGTTTTCGAAGTGTAAATGACAAAAATTTATATTTTTGCAATCCCTGGCAATGCCTTTTTCTGGTTTCATATAGGAAAACTTTATTAATAGCATCCTAAAGATACAAGATATATGACACATGCGGGGCTAAAAATATTTTTATTCAGTACTGAATTCTTTACCATCTTGGTTCGCACATTCGTCTTAATCTAACTAGTAGCAAATTTCCTACAAAATATGCATATTTGGATGTAACAGTGAAAAAATTGTGTTTTAATTTTCGTCTTTTCATAGAAAAGTCATTCTGTTTACTGGCAGTATCTAAACATTCCAAAACCCTATATTTAGTGAAGAAAAAGACACTGGGTTTTTTCTAATGGATAATATAATGGTGGCCATTAGGAGAGCTACCACTGTTTTGTTGGACAATGTTTCTGTTCTTCAGTTTACAGGACAGAAATCTGTGTTTCCTAACATAATGATATTTTTGAAGAGTTTTTTACTTTTTTTTTTTTTTTTAGTGATTTAAATTCTATATATTGAACGTAGGCCATAGCAAAAGGGCCACCTATACCTTCCAATTGCTAATGTCAGGGGCAGACGAAATAGTAACCCAGTATCTATCTATTGCTTTGTTCACTGCCTGAAGGAAGCAGATGTATACTTATCTCTAAGAAAGAGATTTATTATAAAAACATTCCTTGAAATTATCTCTCGGTTTGCACTAAGCAAATATTCTCCACAGATACTGAAAGAAACCTGGATTAGACAGCTATAGCAGAGGTCCAGCCAGCCTAAAGTAGTTCAACAGCTCTTTTAATAAGAAGGCTGTAGCTGAGGAATGTGAATACTGTTTCCAATACCAGCAGGTCTCTCTTTACAATTTAATTAGCTCTACAATTAGAAAATAAGTAATTTCATTAAGAATCCGTTTGAGTTGTGCAACCCTTTCAGAAGCAGCGTGTAGTTTCTCTGTTACTAGTGCTAGATAATTGTTTGTCCAATATGAAGTACAAATCACTTTGTTAGATCTCAATCTTGTCATTCTCTCAAGGCAAGGGTCTTGGCTCAGACTTTAGGTGCTGCAGGTTTATATCACCTAGCTATGTACAGATTAAACAGCATTTAGCTGGTGATGTTTCAAAATGAGAGGTTTGATACCAGGTTGTGCCTCCCCAGATTTCTCTTTTAGCTCCAAGCCACCCATTGAACCATCTGAAAGCTGTATTGCTACGTAGACGTCTCTCAGTGAAATGACAAACTGTTGGCTAGCATTTTTCCATAAGTGTATGCATAGGAATGAGGATAAAGAATAGCATAGTCTTTTGTTTCCTTATTTTTGATCTTTTCAGAATTTCATATATTTCATCAGGACCTGTCAAAAGTGTTAACAGGAACCTTATTAGTGGTAGGCAGTAGCCTTGACACTGTTCAAGCGATGATTCTGGTTGTATACAGATGTCAACAGAGCTGGACTGGTGTAGGAGAGGGTGTGCACAGCCCTCCGTAAGGGCGGCAGCAGCTGCTGTGCGTGCAGTCCCAGCACAACAGGGAGCATCGCTGGGAACTGTTATTAGTGTACAGCTCATCTTCCTCACTGCTAGCATGAGGTCAAAACTGCAATCTAGCCCCAAATTACTGCCTGATAGGTTGTACACTCTAAAAAGACATGATCCTGCTCTGCTTCAGCTGCAACATATTGCTCTCTGAAGACCAGCTAGAGCCTCACTGCTGTGTGTTTATAGACACCCACTACTTGACACGCTGTTTATGGTGCATACAACTAATGAGAAAGGGTTTAATGAAATCTTTTTAATTTTTTTATCAGTTCTATTTTTAAAGGAAATGTTCTAAAAATGGAGAGATGTAGGGCACCCCTCTGGGCAACCTGAGTCACTATACAAGGGACTGGTGATGCAGACAAGACTGCTTTTCTTTGCCCTGAGGACTGAAGTGCAGCAGAAGCACAACCTGGGAAAATGGGAAGTCTCTGAGATATGCTATAGATAGAAGCATGGTTTAGCAGTGACACCAGAAGATACTCAGAAGCAGAGGAATGTTCATCAACTTCTATTTGGCCACTAGGTATATTATCACAACTGAGTGTCTTCAGTGGGGAGGAAAAAAAACCAAAAAAAGGATGGTCATTATCACTTAAAAGACGTTTTTCAGATCTCATATATTAAGCCAGCAATTGTCATGAATTCATCCTGCAACCTTTCAAAATAGCATTTCAAAATACCTGATGAATGCTCTGGAGCTTGTTGGATTCCTCCTTTTCTTTCTACACCCAGCCATCACTGATGCAAGTAGCAAAGCCTGGGACACCTGGTAAAGAGCAGAGTAGAATTTACTCATGGTCTGTAGGCAGTCAGAGGGAAAACTGATTTCCTGCATGTCCCCTTGAGGAATATTAAGGGAAAATTTAATGAAGTAAATGACTTCACTGGTATAGTAGCTGTCTTAAGACAAAGTATTAAAGAAAGCAATGCATGACCTGTAACACTAACAAGAGAGGATAGAACCATCCTTCAGCTTCTCAAAGGCTGTAGATTTTTTACAAAATATCTTTTTAACCACGAAATGATGGATTAGTGCTCAGAGTTTTCGTAGGAGTTAATAGAGCTAGATGTCCCATTCCTGTTAATAAGGAAACTGGGCACTCAGTGTTGCTAGCCAGTTTTGCAACATCCACATCTAGAAATTACAAATGAAAGAAAGTCTAGAAAGTCTTCCAGCTCATTTTTGCATTGAAGGGAAGAATGTCCTGTCTAGTATTTATGAAGGCTTTATTTAGCCTATTTCGACTGTTTCTAATGATTTCTTACTTTCGACTTGTGTAATTATTCTGACCTTGGTTTTTTTTACTTTATATATTTTTGACTAAAGATTAATCTTGTTTTTCTGCATTCCATTTTGCATGCTTACATTTTCATTCCTGACAGACAACAGGCTATTTATATCCCTCTGATTCTAACACCCTTTATATATTTATGAATGGGTAGCATGTTGTTTGTCTCAAACCTTCTTCCCCCACGCAATCTATACATATTCATTTTTATTCATTTTCATTCATTTTCTTAATACATCAGTTTCTACAAGCTTTTCCTTCTCTAAAGAAATTCAGGATTAATCAATGTGATTTACAAGCTGTAGTAAATAAAAATGCAAGCCCACTGACACAATTACAAATTGCACACAAAAGTTGAAACCTCGGTCCAATTAAGTCATGGGTGTTTTTACTGACGTAGAATGTAGTCAAGTCAAAGGGTTGTTCTAAATTATTGACAAATGACCAGCCTGAGGTGTATAATTATTGGTTATTTTTCAAAACTAACCTAGTTTTTTACTCTTAAGAAATTTTGCTGACCATTCAGAAAAAAAGAACTGTCAAATCCTGATATCAAAATATTAGGACTCAGAACACAGGGAGAAAAATGTCCCTTAACAAGATTCAACACTACTCAGCCCCAAAATATTCCTGTTTTATATTTTATTCAGATTAAGTCAGAGATTATTTAATCAATATTTTACAACTAATTTTTAAAATTTTTTCCAGATCTGAGGCCTTTTATGATAAACGTTCATGCTGAAATTGTTTGACAATTACCAGCTTCAAAAAATGGAGCTTAATAGGGTGACACTGAGATAACCCCAACTATTCTGCTGCTTCTAAGATAAAATGATATATTACAGCAAAATATACAGTTACATTTAAAATTCTTTCTGAGAAAATGAGCAGTAATTCACTACTAAAGAATTCCACTGACTTCATAAGCTGTGAAGTCGTGAGTGCTCTGTGAAAGAATGCCACTAGAAATCCAAGAAGATCCTGTTACTTAAATATTTCATTCAAGTTATTTGTTATTGATGTGACAGTTTTCGTAGTTAGCACAGCAAGCTATCTCATCCAGCAGCACTAAAATGTCCTTTTCTAGAAGAGACCCTGTCCTCGTGTGTGAAAGATATTTCAATGAAACACGCAGGCATGAGGGTGCACACACACATACAGTCACAGGCGCTTTTCAGTAGCAACCCTGCGCTTATCCTCCAGTCTTAAGTCTGGCTTTTCATTAAATTGCCTGGCTCTAGTTTTCCCTTTTTTAAGGAATTATTTTCATAGTACCCATTGCGTTAAGTTGGTTGAGAAGAGTCAAAACCAGCTGTCGACTGAGACATGTATTTGACAGGGAGGAAGTACAGGAGGGGATGCCAGGGAGACGGTCACCATATGCTGGTTATGGTCTCAGGCAAAGTCCTGTGCATTAAGGAAGCCTAGGGGCTCAGCTTAGTATTTGGACAATTTAGGAAGCAGTCGCATCTCCTAAGCTCTCAACAGCATTACACAATTATCTTGGTATTTGAGGGCGTAGCGAGACTTCCTCTGTAGATGAAGCATCCCACACTGGGCAAAGCTTTAAATAGATTACCAGGTTTAGATAGGATGTTAACTCAGATGTTGATCAGGTATAGTAAATCCTGTCTTTACATCTTTCTGTGACACAAATAAAGCTAGTGTTTTTCTCTCTCTGTTACTCTTTGTTTAATCTGAGATGTTAACATTGCAAATTTTTTACTTTGAAAGATTCTAAACAGTTTTGAAGTTTCAGGCTGCAGTTGTAAAATAGAGTTTTCTAAAGACAACACTCATTCTTTTGATAACAGATGAGTCAGAGAAGAACGTAGACATGGGCTTCTTGCCTGTAAACTCGTATTAATAGAACTTCCTTGTTTGAGAAAATTGTTCATAACTTCAAAAAGAGATACTGGCCCAGTTGAAGTAAACACTCTTAAGTGCCCGGATATGACTAGTTTTGGAAAGAAAAGGTATTGCTATTAGAGATAGTTCAGCTCAGCAGTGTATCAGAACAGCTGCAATGAACAGTGCAGCATTTCAGGATGCTGAAGTGCACTTTAGTGCTTATTCCTGGCAAATGACATGGAAACAATCCTTGCAAAATGTGGAAAGATACAGTAAGGTACTCTGGATTGCCAGATGTATGATCTTTATGGACTATAACTTTTAGTTTGGCTAGAACATTATGACAATAAAAGCAAAAATAAAATACCCTCTTAAGGAATTATGAGCTATCTAATTATAACTAAAACAGATAGAAAATGTCTACACTTAAATTGCTACTTTATTTGCATACAGAGGAGCAGGTCAAATTTTAAAAGAAGGTCTGACTCTTGGGTAGGGTAGAGACCTTCAATGAAGGCAAAAAATACAGCGCTTTTATAGATTTATATTTTACCAAAGCACTGAGGTACATTTATAATTGTGTGGAGGGGTTTATCCCCACGTGTCACTGAAATCAATGGGACTATGACTTGAAACACTGGAAGGGCTGGCCTGGCCTGGCCATTAAACCTAAGGAACAGGAAAATGAGGTAATATACTCAGAATTATACATTTCCTTATATTATTGGTTGTATATTATTAAAAAAAAGAACCCTAACATTCCAGTATTTGTGCTTCCTTTTTCGTTTTTTTTAATAGAAATTAATACTCTACTCTATGGCATTCCATGTGATTTCATGGCTTGTAAAATCTCTGTTGGAAATCCTAAACATATGGGAAGGTCCTAAATAGAAAATCCTAATGACTATATTTAACTACATTTATATAACTGACACAGGAACATGTTCCCGGTGATTTTCAAATTAAACTTTTCAAGCCAAAGAAAAGGGGACATAGAAACAGTGGTAGTAAGGAAACTGGTTATATGCCTTGCAGTGGAGACTGATTACCTGTCCTCAAGTATGTACTACATGTAATAATTCCCATACGCATGTAGTGAAAAGACAATAAAACACGGGAACAGGAAAAACCAGGAATACAGAGGAAGTTATCTTCATTCATTTACATTACAGATTATGTAACTCATTTGTTATGCCAAAGTGCTGCATGTCCCACATACATACATCAATGTACCATAAAATTTTGGATTTTTTTCCGTTATGATTAACAACATAAAGTAGATAATTTTTTCTTTTACATGGAAATGTCCATAATTGAAAGTCAAACTCCAGGCGATAAATGCTACAAAGACCTTTGGCTCAGAGTTCATTAATTTTTATATAAGGCAAACCTATTTTATAAACAACTTGCTGAGTCACAAAAAATTATGTAAATTATATACAGAACAAATTTATAAGATCAAACAGCCCATCTCTTGGCTGTTACAGGATTGTTCTTTACACTCTCCAGTACAGTACACTTCGTTATCAGCAAAAAGAGCAGTTAATGTAGTCTGAATTCCCCTTTCTACAGATTTTGCATTTAAGTGGATCTAACTGTCATGCCTAAATATTTTGCTACTTTAGGTCAACTCCAAAGTGACTAGTGTCCTCCTCCCTGCTTCCCCCAATTTAATATAGCTTAAAGGGGCATCTTCAGGGGATAACACATACCCTTTCTGAGGATCCTGACATTTGACAGCAACTGTCTGCACCAAAAATACTCCACAGGATATGCTACACTGAAATCAATCAAGGCTGTTAATTTAGTCATATTTCATGCCCTGTAAATAGGTCTTGTGAGAAAATAAAACATGAATAAACATCTAAGAACACTTACGGATTGAAATAAACCTGCTTCTCAATGGAAAGTTTCTCCCCCCCCCCCCCCGAGGTTTTAACAGCTCTGAAGGCTCTGATAAACTGGATTCACACCTCTTCTTCCTTTTTCTCTGCAGGCTTCTCTCCATTGTTTCTTGGGTGCAAGACCCTCAGTCCTCCACTGAGGACTGGCTCATTTATTTTTAGATATTCCTGCTATTAATGCCAACAGATGTGGACAACTGGGGAAAATCGGTGCTAATTTCTTGTTTCTTTCTTTGTATCTCAGTCTCTTGGTTATTTGCATACATTGTCATGTAGTTGGGTTACAACAATGACTGTCCTAAATGGCACATTGCAGCAGATTTGCATGCATAACAATGACAAGCAGTGAAGTCTCACAAATGGCTTTGTTTGCTAATTTGTAATGTGGAGGTCAGATATAATGGAATCTGACCTTTGAGGGTAAGAGGAATTGCCCATATGCTGTTCCCAGATCCAGAAACAAAAGCTCTACACATAAAGTGAAACTATTGTTAAACCGCTGTTACATGGGGAACACTTGATCCTTTATTTCTTTGTTTATTCTGTAAGCGATTTTCTCAAAACTTGGTTACATTGGTGAAAATTGCAACCAAGATCTGCTCTAACTTGGAAGCTCTGTCTCAGCTGAGATTTTGAAAAATGACCAAATTGTATAGGAAATTCCAACTATTTTTTCAGAAGCTAAAAGTAGTCGAGAATGTGAAATGTCATTTATCCAAGATAAAATTAAAATTAAAATATTACAAAAGGTATTAATGTTTTGTTTGTTTTCTTCAGGGAATATTATTAAGTACTGTTTCACTGGATGAGTATACTTTTATTGGTATAATTTCATTATTGGAGTAAAGCTAAGATTGCCCTTTGAAAGAAGTAACAAATGCATTAACAGTACAGCTGCATAGGATTGTCCAGTTTCTACAGACAGGCTTTCTGAAAATATTTTTTAGTTTGAATTGATATTAACTGGAACCCTGAAACTCAAATCATCATAGCCAACTAATTGCAGTTTATAGAATTGTGGATTTGGACATCAGAGGACATTATGGTCAGTGAAATAACCATAATTATCAAACTGTATCAATACTGAGGAAGAGACAAATTTAAAAAGTTTTACAAAGCTAACTTTAAGCTAGTCAACACCAAAGTTGACTGAGAGTCACTTAAAATTCAGGACAAATCAAAAAGATTTAGGTTTCCAAATATTTGTGAACTTGTTGGCAAAGTACACTGAAGTTATAGTTCTTGGTTTTGGGACATAAGAAAGAAGTTGCTTCATTTTATTACATTGCCTTTAATGTATCTTGAAATAGGTGAATTTTTTTTTAATAATTCTTTTAAATTACTACAGTTGCAGACTCTTAAACATTATACAGGCTATTATTCTGATTGCTAGGTAGGAATCACTGGTTATAAAAAATGGAGTTTGAATATCTAGGCTTGTAAAATTGCATATGTAAATTTTAACATAGTTGATTTAGTAATTTTTTCTGTATAAGTGAAATAGAGTATCATTTACCTTATCATCTGTATTATTATATAGATGAGGTTTTGGATTTAATAAATTCAGATGTCTCTGTTTCATATGGATAGTACTGGCCTTTATTTTGTACATTACTGGTACAGAGATTTTCCCAAGGTCTTTGACTTAGCTTTTCGTATTATGTACGTTAGGGTATGTGGATGTTCTATTTTCTACAGGGAATATAGATTGGGCAAGTAGAGAGAGAGAAAAAATCTGTCAAGTCTGTCTAGCATTTGGATCCCTTGATATGAAAGCTGCTTTTTCCAAGAAGCTTTTAAATTTACTTTGAATTTATGGAGGTTAACAATAGGGAAGTTGTACCTCAGTCTAATGTGCTAAACATGACTGGGAAAATTTTGACTATTAGCAGCCTATTTGATACTGACATTAAATAAATCAGTGTTTAAGAATGGAAATGATATGTGGACCACTGATTCTCTTGGTGTAGGTTCCCAGCAGATGCTCGAGCACTTGAGTAATAGTGAGGGGCATGACACACGGGATGAATTTGCTGCTATTTCTAATTAAGTTGCGCAACAGTGCTGAGAGGCAGGTGAGGGATATGAGTTATTTTATACATGCAGAATGGAAAACAAACTGGTTAAAGGCAAAGGCCAGCTCAGGCTCTGGCTCAGGCTGAATGGGCCTCTGGGCTGCTTCTCTGCCACATGAAATGGGCGTGCAGGCACCATGGCAGAGGGAGATGTTATGGCTAGAGCCTCTTTTCTGTTGCTCTTTTGTACCTCATCCAAGGCAGCGTTTTTATAACTACCTTCAAATGAGAGGCACACATTTGAGTGATTATTCTTGCTTTCCCTGGGTCTGAATTTCAGGTGTTGAACACGTGCACTTTCTTCCCCTTGTCTTCACCTGAGTTTGGAGATGCTCAGGGATGTCTCAAGATCTATTCACAAGTACTTAAATCCAAAGATGGTCATGCCCAAAATGAGGAGTCACTTATCAAGTACTGTGGTTTCGTTACTGTGCTGGTTTTGGCTGGGACAGAGTTAATTTTCTTCATAGTAGCTAGTATGGGGCTATGTTTTGGATTTGTGCTGGAAACAGTGTTGATAACACAGGGATGTTTTAGTTGTTGCTAAGTAGTTCTTATATTGAATCAAGGACTTTTCAGCTTCCCATGCTCTGCCAGGCGCACAAGAAGCTGGGAGGGGACACAGCTGGGACAGCTGACCCCAACTGACCAAAGGGCTATTCCATACCATATCACGCCATGCTCAGTATATAAAGCTGGGGAAGAAGAGGGAAGGGGGGGACGTTCGGAGTGATGGCGTTTGCCTTCCCAAGTAACCCTTTGCGTGATGGAGCCCTGCTTTCCTGGAGATGGCTGAACACCTGCCTGCCCATGGGAAGGAATGAATGAATTCCTTGCTTTGCTTTGCTTTGCTTGCTTGCATGCACGGCTTTTGCTTTACTCATTAAACTGTCTTTATCTCAACCCACAAGTTTTCTCACTTTTCCGATTCTCTCCCCCATCCCACTGCGGGGGGAGTGAGCTGCCGTGTGGGGTTAAACCACAACAGTTACTTGTCTGAGATCTGTGGAGCTGACACCAGCAATGGCTGAGCTGCTCAGGTTTTAGTTGTACCATTGAACTGTTCACCCATGCGCCTTTCAGCACACGCCACTGATTCCTTTGTGCATCGGGCCCCAGCTTACGCTCGGTTTCAGCCAACAGACCTGTGAAGCAGTGTGTTGGGTTTCGGTGGCAAGGTTTTGGCAGCAGGAGGGCTGTAGGGGTGGCCTCTATGAGAACAGACCGGGGGCTGCCCCATGCCGGAGACAGCCAGTTCCAGCTGGCTCCAACAGACCCACAGCAGGGCACAGCTGAGCCCAGCAGCCAAGACGGTGGTACCTCTGGGAAAGCGTATTTAAGAAAAGGATAAAAATGCTGCACAGCAGCTGTGAGAGAGAGGAGAGAGAAAATGGGAGAGAAACAGCCCTGCAGATACCCAGGCCAGAGAAAAAGGAGGGGAAGGAGGTGCTCCAGGTGCTGGAGCAGAGAGATTCCCTGCAGTCCAAGAAGACCATGGTGATGCAGGTTGTCCCCCTGCAGCCCGTGGAGGACCTCACACTGCAGAAGGTGGACATGCCCTGAAGGAAGCTGCAGCCCATGGAGAGCCCACGCAGGAGCGGGCTCCTGGCAGGAACTGCAGCCCATGGAGGAACCCACGCTGGAGCAGCCTGTTCCTGCAGGATTGTACTCCATGGAGAGGACCTGTGCTGGAGCAGTTCGTGAAGGACTGTATCCCATGGGAGGAACCCCACTCTGGAGCACGGAAAGAGTGTGAAGAAGGAGCGGCAGAGGAGCTGTTGTGGACTGACCTCCCCTCTGGCAACAGGGCGGGACATAGAGGAGTCAGGAGTGAAGGAGTGAAGTTGAGCCTGGGAAGAAGGGGCAAGAGGGAGGGGAAGATGTTTTTAGTTTTGTCTTTGTTTCTCACCATCCTACTCTATTCTTAACAGGCAATAAATTAAATTAATCATGCCCAAGTCGAGTCTGTTTTGCCCATGACAGTAATTGGTGAGCAATCTCCCTGTCTTTATCTCAGCCCATAAGCTTTTCCATCTCATTTTCTCCTCCTGTCTTGTTCAGGAGAGAGAGTGAGAAAGCAGCTAGGTGAGCACCTAGCAGCCAGGCAAGGTCAACCCACCACAGGCAGTCAAAGAAGGTTGTGTCCACGGTAACCCATTTGATTAACTTCCATTTAAGAACTATTTTTTGCAGGAGTGCTGGATATTACTTTGCCATTCTAAGTTTCTTTTGGAAGTGCCACAATGCTAGAGTTCTCCTGCAGATCTTGTACAATCAGCTCCCGTACATCCAGGAATGGCTTAGGATTTCTTGAGATAAGGTAACTTCTGTGCTAAGATACATGTCTTCTGAGGAAATTTGCAATTTCTACATGCACATATTTCTGACTTTTTTCAACATTACATGAAAATGGTGTATGTTTCCAAAATATGAACATTATTTCAGTAACTTGCATCTTTCGTAATGTTTAGAGCTTTTTAACCCAGTCCTAAGATGCCAGCTAAAGTAGCATGCAGAGTTTAAATGGGATTTTAGATATCACAACAGAGGAGAAGAGTAGATACCTAAGAGTGTCTGAAGCTTCTGCTTTCTGGTAGCACTCAGCCTGACTTGGTGGCCAGACATCAGACTATAGCAGGTAATTGTTAAATACCCTCCCAAACATGCTTTTACAAGATAAAGGTAGCAGAAGATGTGATAGCTGCTAACTCACAACTGGAATTTATCCAAGTGATGACATGTAGTTTCATTTTGCAAGCTCAGCATCACCTATTCTATATTACATTAGGTGATATGGCAACCAGAAGAACTCTACAATTCATGCTTTTTTTCTGAAAATATGGAAGAACAGCAAACATTTCTGCCATTTCTTAAATCTAGCAAAAGCTCTTAGATATCCAAAGAAATTTAGTAAGTTCTTTAATACTGTATGGCCTGACAATATGTCTCTTCAGTAGAACAATTTTCTCTGGCAATTTGAAGAAGCAATAAGAAGTTTTGTTAAGAAAAAAAAGCTATGAAATGGCTTACTGATGAGAAGAGAATGCAGATGGTCTCTGGGTAACTGGAGATTACCAACTCAGCCAAGACTTCTTTCCCATTCTGTGATACCGCCAGATTTCATACTCATGCCTAATGCTGTTGCTAATGTTCCTCCTGACTTCCCTTTTTGCACTGATGTGCTTTCTCCAGATGCCACTCCTCACAATGCTTAATGCAAAATGATCATCTCTGAAATGAAAAACTCCGCTCTGTGGTGATCGTTGCTATGCAATGAGAAAATACTTTGACAAACTCCCCAGAGACTGAACAAAACAACTTGCTCTACAACACAGTGTCATCTAACAGAAAGTGACCTCTACCAGAAAGCAGGCTGACAACATTGGTTTCTCTTCTTTTTATTACTATCTTGACAGCAGGTGGAAGAGAGGATATCTGATTAGAACTACAAATATGATCTTGAACCTGGTCAGATAACAATGCACTTAATTCTTAATATTAACACTTTAGCAATGAAATCAGCATCCTTTTCAAACGCATAGCAAAAATGCACAATTTTGCAAAAAGTTTCCTGGCTACAAAATTTTGCAATAATATACTTCACAAAAGCAGAATCAGCTTTCTTTTGCTAGACATTTCTTCAAGACGGATGATATCAATTAATTGGAAACATAAAGCAGACTTCCTGTAAGCTTTAAGAACTGCTCCTCACCAAAAGCCCCCAACCACTTAGTTTCTTTGCCTACATAAGACCTAACTGCAACTCTTGAAAGAATCTGTCGTAAGGAAAGCAGATTTAGCTGTTTAGAGACAAAAGAGCTGAGTAGCTTATATCTATATTTGATTCTGTGCTTCTAGACAGTTAAAAAAAAAATCCAAACCTGATGCTTACGCTGTTAAACTTTTCCCACAGTTTTACAAGAACTGACAAGGTCACAGCCTGAGGTAGTATGGTTGCCAGATGTCACACCATTAGTTACAATCTCAGACAGAATAGGTGTTAAGTAGGGAGAAGCAAGACTTAAAATAACTCCTCATGTAATGGTTTTCCTGCCAATGCTCTTGTAACAATGTAAGCACTATTTCTTATTTCATAGTATTAGGTGGATCTCAATATTTTTATTTAACAGAAGCTAAATATTTAACTCAAATTATAATTAAGTGAAATAACTGTAGCTATTTATCCTGTACAAACTGTGTTTTTAATTATCAAGCTTTTCATAGGAAAAAAGCCCTTGAACACATCAGATCCTACCAGTGCCTATGGGTTCTTTGAACTGAACATTTGCACAATCACTTTCAGATATATTTGTTATCCATTTCACTTTAATATATTGTGTTCAACAGAAAGCATAGTTTTTTTTCAAGCAGAGGCAATATTTTTTCAAAACACCTCTCTTACCTTTGAAAGTCACTTTCTCATACTGGGATGCACATAAATAAATCATTGCCTCACTTCATTGGCTTTTGATGCAAGTTTTCTACAGGTCATTCTTCACTGAATGAAAGCTATATATCTTTGGTAGCAAGCTTGGTAATGTCAAGCTGATGGTGGTTAGTTTTTCTGAAATTTCCATAGAGAAACTGGGAAATTGCAAGTAATTTTCTACACTTTTGCTTTTGTTCAGCCTGTCCCTCCTGGACTGTGTATTCTTATTTCTCAGATAAGGTTTACTACGGTGAACTATTTTACCTGCTGAAAGTTTTCTAGAAGTTACTCCTATAAAACAAAGTTATTCTTATTAAAACAAGTAGATGAAATTTTCTATAAGAAAATTAGTGATTCAGAAAGAAGAAAATAACTTGTACAAGGAAATGAGTATATGTGGAAATATATATATATATGTCGGTATCTGTATTCTGTTTGCAAAAAAATGCTGTTCTTTGTAGCGCTGTATTCAACTCATTGTATTGCACCTGCATAGATATGTAATGGGATAAAAAAACATTTAACAGGATCCTGCCGTACAGTTACTATTTCCCTCTGTTTTGCAGCAGAATGGTGGAGGCCAAGGTCTGACACATTTCACAACGTGGCTAGTGCTGTTATGCCAGTGGATTCAGGAAAATATATACTGCCTGGTATAGATTCAGTGCAGCTGGGAACGCTAGACTGGAAAGCAAGTCTGTAAATCATTGTACCCAGTCACCAAAACCACATCTAACCATAGATGTTTAATCCAGGAAGGTCTATAAAAATATCCATTCCCCTTCCAACATGCTCTCCAAATCGTCCTTAACCAGGCAAACGAGAAACTTCCAGCACCGGGAACAATAAAAGTTGTGGTATTATTGAACAGTAAATCTGAACTTTGAAATAAGGAAATGAGCAAGACTGACTTCGTAACATTTAAAACTATTAAATATTACTACTCTTTGATGTGTTTAAGTCTAGTAAACTATACATAACAGTATCATTCACCCTTACACAGAGCACCATCATTAAAAATTCACGTCAAAGCAATATAGAAATTATTGCATTGAAAAAAAAAAAAGGAAAGAAGAAAAGTCTTGTAAATAGACTGATCAATGTAATATGTTCAGTGTCATGGCAAAGGATGTAGGCCATGTACGAGACCCTAGTAGACCACCGCATGTAAGTAAATAGTTGTTCTATGCCTGTTTTCATATGGTGTTCATTAGAAAAACAAAAGAAGTGCCTCCAGCAGTTTTTCCTTAGAAGCAGACAATGCAGCTTTTGTCTTTTGAATCTGCATAAGAGAGTCACAGACTGGAGAAACATCTAAGTTTCCTCTGTGAATTAATGATATCTAAAAATACAAGAATGAAACATGTTTTATTAGATGAATGCTAAAGTGTAAGTAATGCTCTATTAAATTTCATTCTCAGAGAAAAATGACCCTTTTCAGATGCATTGCTTATTTGCTTAGGGCCATCGTGCTAAGAAATGTAACAGTAAATTATCATATACAAATTAAACTTTGATATGAAGGGGGTCCTTAGAGAGCTGGTGAGAACTACCTGCATATAAATAGTCGCAATATGGTACGGAGGAATCTAGTGAGTTACAGGGTAGTGATAGGTAAAGCAGTATAAATTACTACAGAGAAATAAAGCCACCATAGTGATTATCTCACATGCCAGTGATCTGAAAATTTTCACGGTAAGGCTTACATTCACTTTCTGTTGCAGCAGTGACCGATTAGTAAATGATTGGCTAGAAACAGATTCTCCACTAGTATCAATTAGTGTAATTTCACTGAAATGAATCGATTTTCATCAAAGATCAGTCACTTAGCATACCTCCACAAGCAGACTGGAAAATCTGAAATGACTGAGCATTCCCAGAAGAGTCCTCCCCTGGCATAAAGTGAGTAGTTAAAGTTATTTTGATGTTTATGAATGAGGTTCCTTCTAGAATCCTGTATAGGGTTTTTCCTATAAATGCTTTAGAGCTCTTACCTGGTAGGGAAGGTAAATTCAGGAACCAGAACAGCAGTAGTCAGCTAGAAAAATACTCTGAAAAGCTGTGTGTCTGCTGCGGCTGAAGTGCTGTTGAACCTTGGTCAAAGCACAACGCCTTCCACTCATCCTTTAGTTGTCTTGCCTGTTCTCATTGTAATATCTGTAAATCAGGGATTTCATGCACTCAAGGCCCAAGAGAGTGAGATCTTAATCTCAATTAGAGCTTCTGGGAGTCAACTCCTTACCAGGAATGGCAGAGCACAGGTACGAGGACAGAATGCTCAAAACTCATGGAGTCACGAGTTTGAGTCACCCCACATAGGTGTGAAGCACCTGTGACTCATTTATTCTGCCCATACCATAAAAATATAATTCTCCAGAAATTTCTAGAAGAATTTCTCGATTGGTCAAAAATACCATTCTGCTTTGTGGAAAATATAGAGAAAATTACATTGTTCAGTTTCCATCAGTGTGCTTCATTAAAAGTATATTTTCCCATTTATGTTTGTGGGTGTGCTTTTTGCAGAGGAAATCCCACTTCATAGACTTGCAGAACAAGTAGGGGTTTTTTCCCACTGTATAAAGTGATACTTTATTAAGTGATTTATTAAATGATTTACAAAGTGATTAAAAAGTGCCAACATTTTTTATTCTTTAGTAAAAAAATGTTTAAAATTAAAGAATTCTTTTTAAAAAGTCATTACCATTGAAAACTCATTTTAAGATGTTTGGCCAGCTCTAGCTTTGATGACAAAAAAAAAAAAAAATCCCAGGATGGTGTTCCTAGGACATATGGTGCAGTTTGCAGCTCATGACCTGAATCTCATTGTCCCAAGCAGCAGATGCTCTTCCGTCTCCCTCTTCTCCCCAGCAGCATCCAAAACAGCAGCAACAGTCTCTGTCTATTCCATCCTGACTTAGCCCATCTCTGTCCTGCTCTTCCTCCTCCTGCCACTGGAATATGGCCTTCTGGGACAGGCAAAGAAGGACAAGTCCAATAATGGACCAGGAGAGGACAGGCAAAAAAGATAGACATTTGCCTATAGAATTGGGATAAGTTGCAGCCCATGTCAAAGATGAAGAAGGGCAAAGTAATGGGAAACGTGCTCTTTCCACTGCTGCAAAGTGAGAGTGAAGGTGGTAAGAGGAAGTGGCTAGCGGGCTGGGAAGTCCTAAAACCCCAATTCTTACTGTTGCAGAGGTGGGGCTACCTAAAATACAGGTAAGACTGTGTTTTAAGGAGCAGCTACCTATTCTCTCATGTGCGCCCTGTGTCACCTCCTACACTGCAAGCAGTACAGCTGCACTGGGAACCAGGCTGATGAAGTGATCTTCAGGGGACAGGACTTCAGCAAAAAATAAAGTGCTTCTTAATTGTATTTTCATTTTTTCACCTAGATTATGTCCTCAACCTGTTCCTTCTGCAGCTGCATGAACCATTGCCCTAGAAGAACCACGAGGTCGTGCAGGGCTGAGAGGGAGCAGCCCCAGGAGAAAGTGTGGGGCTGCTCAGCAGGGCAGCAGCAGAGTTGCCAACTGAGAAACCTCAGCCTAAGGTTCTGGTTTCAGCTCAGCCCTCATCTGGCGTGACTGTGGGCTGCTGATAAAAGGGTGATGCTGCTCTTCCCCTTTCCCGCCCGGCCTTGTACCAGATCTAGCAATCACACATCAGTGTGAATTGGATCAGCGTGTTGATCTGTCAGAAAACTAACGCACCTCCTTCCCTAGCAGACCATGTGTATGGTTAAGGGATTGAGACGATTCTCCCCTGCAGCAGCACTATCTCCAGGCTCATTTCATGGAAGCATCAGGGACACTTTGCTGGGAGTGGGGAATGAAGAGATGTTTGCAGATTAGACCAGTTTAAATGTAATATGACACATCACCTCACACACAGCATTGTAAGTGGTTTCAAAATCACAGTCCTGCTTACGGGTGTTGGTACTCTGGTATTACACAGAGTACCAATTGGGCAGGACGTTGTTAACCACATCTCCTGAAGGGTGTCCTCCTCCCAGCCTGACATGCACAGCCTCCAGGAGAAGCTGCAGACCCCGCGTCACAGAGACCATACAGGCACAAATACAGTAGTATCTTTGCCAAATATATTAAATGATGTTTGGTTTTACTTAAACAGATAATCCTAAAATGCTGCCTTCATCACTAACGAGAGTCCGAAAAGTTTCCTCCCACCATGCACACATCCCTCCCACACACATTTTAAGTGTAATCAGCCACAAAGTTTCTCATGGTGTTCAGTAAGACTGGAAAAAAGTCTAGAAAATTACTAGCCTGATACAGTTTTTGATAATGAAGATTTAATAGAGAGAAATATAATTAATTGTCAAACATCATAAGCTTATGAGAAATGGGTCTGGTCAAACTAACCAAGCTTTTTGTGAGACCAAAGTTTGCCTGCTAAGTGAAATAGTATCAATGTAATAGACTGGCACTTACCTCACTATTGAGTAAGTCTTTGACTAAGATTTAATACAGATAAAGGAAAATGTTGTGATAATGAGTAGATTAAATCTCATTGAAAAGACATATTTAAGGACAGTTTTCCCCTTACAATGTAGTTCAGCGTCTTTATGTTTTTTTCAAGAACAGAGGGAAATGCAAGATTTCTTACAAACCAGAATGCTCTGGACAGAGGAGCTGAACTGTACAACAGTCAGTATTTATTGATACCAATTCAACTAAAAATGGACAACAGCCAGCAATAATTTGATGTAATGATCAACAATAGTAAGATATTTCTCAAAAAAATTTAGAGCATTAATTAAATAGAGCATTTTTACAAGAGCAATTGCTTCCTCTAACACAATAAAAAAATAGCTATTTCTGTTTACATTAATTTGCTTTTGATGTTCCATTTAGCTAATTCTGATGTTTTTAATAAAAGAAAGTAGCTTGACTTCCTCTGAATCTGAAGCAGGAAGGTTTTAAAACCATATTCCATTAATTTTATTTTTAGATTATTACAGGAAGGGTTTACTATTCAGCAGTATACATAATACCAGCCATTCTAGTTAGTATTTAAGCAAGAGTGAGGAAATCACAGTCCTCCTGAAGTGACCGGCAATTTTGCTAGGGATTTAATTGGAATAAAGACTTTTTTCAAGCTGCTCACTATACAAAATTAAATGTTCATTGATAATTAAGCATCTACCTTTAGTTGCCCACATATAAAAATTGCTCCCGTTAGGTATATACTTACATATTACAAGCTTTTTAAGCCTTTTCTTCTTTTTATCAAACATGTCTATCATGAAAAAAGTAATATTCTATATTTGTCAATGTGCTCTATAACTACTTAATATTAGTGTTACATAATATGGTTTTGGATCACTTTGTTTCACTATCTTTTTGTTTCAGATTAGACAAATAGAGATTTTATTATTTTTCAGGTATGATAAAATAGCCTTTCTGATGTGATCATGGTGAGATTGCATAGCATTTTTGAGCTGTTGAATACTATTTAAATCAACATTCCTCAGTTCATGCTCTTCACTTTTGCTAAGTATCCTTCAGCTTTACAGTGATTAATGTTTTCCATGCTGCCTATCAACATATTTATAAAACCAAGAGAATGTTTTATTTACAGCAAAGACGTGATAGAGATGAGTCATAAAAGAAAAGAAATTCTGTGTTAAGAAAATCCTAACAGAGCAAGGGAGGATATTTTTTCAAAGGCATAAAGATCCACAAGGCACCTAAGTGATGTATCCAAGTGCCCTTCCCATCTTTGAAAATCTGCCCTGAATGCATGCTACTTAGTAGAATGACATTGCTTCCATCAAAGGAAGCATTTTCTTTTCTGGAGGAAATTTTTAAATGCAGCTAAAGACTGATTTTTACCCACAAAAGAGACTGTGGTTGTGTATTCACTATGTGAGCACATTTTGAAACATACCAACCTCATTTTTCAAAAAGAATAGCCTTATTTATCAGCTTCAGCTGAAAGTTCTGGGGTTTAAGATTGTATCATTTTTAGTGTTGTCTTTACTGACGTAGATTTTAGTGGTATATTGAGGAGCACATTCAAATACACTGCATTTGCAGTGGGAAGGAGACGCTGCAATGTTATTTTACATCAGTAATAATTTCCAGCTTTGGAACAACACATTAAATATTCAGCACTGCTCTTTTCTTTGATAAAGTTCCTGGATTAAATGAGTGAGAGCTGTGATATGATCTTCAGCGTGTCCAGGTTGTAGTCATTGAGTCTTTCTTTACTTTTCTTCCAAAAGATGCCTTCAGTCAGTTCTATCCAGAGCAGAGTAGAATGATTAAAAAGAGTTTTGCTACGCTATAATCACAGTGACAAAATGTACTGTTTCATAAATAAAAAGCAGAGAAATGTTTAAGGGATCTGCAAAGTTTTTGTGGAAGAAGAAGGCTTATACAAAAGATCATTCACTTACTACTACAACTCTGTCTTTGGTCATCGAGTAGCAGCCAGAGAAGCTGGCAGAGTGTGTCCTGGCTGTTTTGCATACTAAACCTAACCTACAAAACCAATCATAATCTGAAGATTTTTCACTTTTTTGTTTTTGAAGCTGTGAAACTTCATCTTGTCCCGTTACATTTTTTAAAATGTTCAAGATACTTCTTGTGATTAATTTGACAAACTTATTTCTGAAGAACAACCCAAATTTCATGAACTGATCCTAAAGCCTCCTCACACTTAAATGTGTACTGTATTTCAGCGTGGCTCGGTACTTACACAGATGTCTTCATAAATATTTTCAGGATGTTTTTGAAAATGATACGCAGAGGCACAGTAGACTACTTCCTAATGAATGCAATGCCATTTCAGGATCTTACAGTGGTCTAACTTGAGTCCGACACCTATTGAAAAAGCGTACTGTGAGCACCAGGGGCTTTTCCCCCTGCCTTGCCAGTCAGCTTCACCTCTACTGGGAGATCAGCACACATGTGAGGAACTGTAGTTGGAAGCTCAGCAGTAGGTTTCAGGTACAACAGGGCTTTAAATGTCAATATTTTATTACTTGTTGGGACAACAGTAATAAAACAGTGTTTGGGGAAATTGTAGAAGTCAGTACTGTTGACTTCTTTTTGAGAGACAAGACTTTGTTTTTCAGAAGAAACATTTAAATGTGTATATTTGAGTGTATAAATGAGTACATTTAGAAACAAGTTCACCCATTATGTCTTCTCTGCTATCCACTTTAGAAAGCAGCTCATTGTATATTGGCTATGTAATAGATGTTAGTTATTGATAGTTTTAATTTGCGGGTAATGAAGACCATGTTTGAACTTGTGACCTAAATGTGAAAAGTTCCATATGTACCTCTGTGAGCCATCTAGATTTAAATACTGTTTCTTCAACAATAGGAAATTTTATTGCAGAAGGCTGTGAACTGTATTGCTTGACTGATACAGCCCGAAGTTTTGGTTTGGTTTGTTTTTTTTTAATGTGAGCTTTATAAGTATAATAAATACGGGTTAAATTTATATACAAACTGTGTTCAATTAAAACTAGCAGCTGCTAGTTTTAATGATAAACTGTTGACAAACAAGAGTATTGGGGCAACTCTTGATCTAGCTGAAAATACATTGTGTAACGATAAGCCCCTGAGAAATGGGAATACTGGAGCAGCCCTGGATCTAGCTGAAGTCAGTGGGAGTTCAGAAATCAAGAGAAATTGCTCATGGCATTACAGGCACAGCCTTACAGTGCTGAAGTAAATGGGGATCTTTTCTGTGAAGTGGAAGGAAAGGATGATCAAGGCCGGACAAGAACTGCTCAGCTGGCATTGTGAAATCTGCTGACTTCTTGCGACCATACATCCATTTTAGGGGGCAGGGGTATTTTTGTTTTTAATATGCTTTGCCCATGAATTGAGTATTTTTTTTCCTTTTATGCATGTTTTTAAAAGCATATTCTTAAGAAGACTGAAAGGAACCCATTTGACCTTCTTTTTCATAACTAAGGAAATGGCTGCAACACTTAAAGCCAAGAGGAACAGTTAGTCGTTACACAGAAAGTAGAACAACATTAATTTCTAGGCACACCTGCTACTACTATTTTTAGACATTTTTTAATTTAATATAATCCTTTGTAGTGAACATTCTGACTTGGTATCTACACTTTACTTTGCTCTCTTTTATGTGGTCTAATGAACTAGGTATGATTCTTGATGTCTAACCAACATTTATCTTTAATTAGTTTAATAAAATTC
The DNA here is from genome assembly GCF_035582795.1 of Mycteria americana. Taxonomy (NCBI): domain Eukaryota; kingdom Metazoa; phylum Chordata; class Aves; order Ciconiiformes; family Ciconiidae; genus Mycteria; species Mycteria americana. The sequence continues at coordinate 113,038,841 of NC_134366.1, read as the reverse complement.
TAGCTACAGCTGTGTGCTTAGTCCTCATATAACTCCAACAGGAGCTGGCTGAAGAAAAAGTGCAAAAATAATATTACATATTGAGTTTTAAAAAATATTTTTCCCTGTGAAAAAGTAAAGAGTAAGTCATCTTCTAACTCGTTTTCACTTTTTTATTCCATCCTCTATTCCCCCTTAAAGATGACAAAATAAACTACTGCTTCTTTTCCTTTTAAGCAGTCCTGCTTAAGAACAATAAACTTCTGACAAAGAGAATTGTTTATTTTTAAATGACTGGGTTTATATTTGAAAAGTTTGGGGAACACTTTTGTTCATGAACTCTACCCTGAAAAAACAGTTCAAGTGCAACATTTTCTTGACCAGCTTCACCATCCAGACAGGGAAACCAGGAAAGAGAGATGCTGAGCTACACATGCCCTTGCCACAATCTCAGTCAAATCACACAAATCTCATTTGATCCTCCAGACCTATGGCAAACCCATAACCAAATGTTTAAGTATTGCAAAGTGACATCTGGAGTTGTTTTGGTTTGTCTTCGGCACTTGTGCTCCAAAATGATTGCCTCGTGGTGAGCTCTCTACTCCTTGGGCCAGTTGTGAAATACAGTTGTGAATACTCGGGCCAGTTGTGAAGGGCTACAAAGGCAAGCTGATGAGCTGCATTTAAGGAGCTATAGAGAATTTAAATAGAATTAATTTGGCTACAGAGGAGAATATATTGTTCCAAATAAAAATATATGTATATTTTATAAAAAAGGCTATAACACCAGTACCCATACAAATTCTTACTGGATATATACTTTCACCTTTTAAGGGCATAAACTTTACAAGTTGAAGAAGGAAGACTGTGAGGTTTCTGCTCTTCTGTTGCAGAAAAATACGTGACCATAGCCTTCTATATATATTATTTTGATGAACTAGTATGGGGAAACAGATGAAACAAGCTTGTATGTACTCCAGTGCATTGGCTTTGAGAGTACAGACATTATATATATATTGTCTTTGTTAGCTATGTCCTACTCCAGGTTAAAATCCACTATGCCAAGAAATTCAGACTGGTTGTGTCAACAGTGCTTGTACAGGTGAGATCTGCCCTGGGACGAGTTCTCCACCTTGCCTGTCTTTCTGCATCTCCAAATCTACATGACTCACTGTAGACCTGAGCTAGTTTGCAAGCAAATGTACAGGAAATATGGACAATCGATGAATAAGATGCATAGGCTAACCTAACTATAGAGAGCTACTCACAGAAGCTATTGTCATGATTTATTGTGTGTCTTCGATGACAAGAAAAGTGATATATTATTTCCCTGACTTTAATAGAAATCCATTTGTGAGGCCCAATTTACCCTGACTTTATTCAGCTTTTGGTCCATAGACAATTAAAATGACTCCTCCCTTTCTCCGTTACTCAGCAGATTAGAAGTTAGTCTTCTTATGCTGTTATTAGAAATGTCACTTTGCTATAGTCTGTTGTCTATCATAATAGAATTGTTAGAGAACTTTGATCTAAGAAAATATTGAGCTGTGCTTTTGCTAAAAAATGAACACCCCTATCGTCAACAGAAAACTTTGTAATGGATTTAAAAATCTTAATTTCAGAAGTGCTCATCAATCATTTTTAAGTACGTTTCTTCTTGAAATGAAATTAAACAGGTGAGAGTGGCACTCGAAAATAGGTGTAAATTAGAAAAAAATTAAGTAAATAAGCACTGTTTTTTTAGGCATAAGCATAACAGATAAAGATACAGAATATCACAACAGAACTGCAGTATGAAGTAGAAGCAATAGCACTACTTTGATTAAAATGTGACACAGGATTTATAGGTATGTGTTATGGATAGTTTATCCTTGGTAGCTGTAATGAGGTCTTAATGCCATTTATACCTTAAACTGATTTCAGCAGTGCCAGTAAACAATGCAAATTTAACTCCAATCTGAGACAAAGGGGGGGTGTGAAAGAACTTCCTGCATACTTCACATTGTTTCGGTGTTGGTTTTTTTTTTTTTAAACTACTATTAAACTGGCTGGAGGGAAGTGCCTCCAAAAAAAAGGGAAAAAAAACCCCAACTTTGAAAATATTTGCATAAATTAACTGCTATAATGGAAATGGAATTTACTAACAGAAAATGTGCAAGAATCTATGAGAAAACAAAGTGGAACAATCAACCTACAGTGTCCAAAAACTGTATGTGATGATGTGATATATAAACATTTCTAATACATATTATAATATAGGAATAAAAATACACAATATTATCTAAAAATAAAAATACAGGAATAAATAAAATGCATATAGTAAAAAAAGGACTACAGGAATTAAAAAATCAGAAAATTAGGCCACAGTTACCAAAAATGACCAGCAATCTACAGTGATTTTGTGTATATTGCTTTCCTTAAAAGTCTATGATTTTCCAAAGCAATTTGAACATTTACCATACAAAAGATCAAGTTCCTGTAAAGCGTTACAATAATTTGAAAATTTTAATAAAATGATGACAAACGCCCTTTCTGAATTATACTTAACAGAAGTGGAAAAGAAAGCATTTGTGTCCTTAAAATACAATCACATACAGTTACATGCCTGCAAAGAGCAGTAAGAAGACAAAGGCATTAACCTCCCACCACAACTCAGGCCAAAGAGCCAGGAGGAGAGTAGTTGTTACAAGATCATGGTAACCTATGCCAGGCAGGTAGGCAGCAATAAGATAAAAAGTGGATACGGTGGGTATAACATCGTCTTTGTTGTAAATGAACACTCATAATTTAGGCTTCTGACCTGTCTTTCTGAACTACAGATTTGTATATACACAGATCAGGCTCAAAAGTTATGAAATAATTTGTAATCACACTTTTGAGTATAAAAAAGGAGAAAAAAGACATAAGCATATCAAAATATGGAACTCATCAACACGCAGACCTCAGTCAAAGTAGTTACAACAGGATCTGGAGCTCCTGATTTTAGAAGCTCACACATATAAGGACATCGGATATGAAAGATCTGAATTTTGTATTACTAAAACCAAATTTCTAGTCCTCATCATTTTGAACTAAAGCTAGCAACTGTGAGGCAAGTCTAATAGGTGATATATGCAGAGAGCATTAAAACAAGATGTCTGAATGTATGAACTGCCCAGTTTAGTTTGATACGTGTTTTTAAGCACAAGAACAAATTTACCTGAGTGATCCCGCTAACATCCTCTTCATCTGCCATCCAAGGTACAACGTCAGTAGCACACTTAGGTGAGTTCACCCTTGGTGATAAACTGGTGCTCTTACTGGGACACGGCTGTTTGCTGACACATTTGGATGGAAAAAAATCTATCCAGAACATGAGGCTGAGACAAGCCAACAGCACACTGGTAGCCTATAGAGAAGATCACAATCCCTGATCCTCCTCCTCCTTTGTCTCTACCACCACTCCAAATGTGCAAACTACCCCATCTATTTGTGTAGGCTGCAATACTCGCCGGATAACAGGTTGAACTACATCAGCTACTAATCCAGCTGGAAAGTATTGTTTGGTTTTGTTTATTTAGTTTGCGTGCCTGCTTTGAAAGACTCTGACTTCTCATAAACTGCTTAATGCTAACAATCTGAAAATGCTGTTCTTGTGAACTCTTACAGCAACAGATGATGGTTTCAAAATGACGGGAGTGAAAAATAAGGCACTTATTCTACTTTATGTCATGGTTTATTGTTAGGCAAATGAACTTCAAGAGATTTAGCTACCTGAGCTGGCTTAAAGAGGTCCAGTGAGCGCTGGAGCCACTATAAAGAAAATGAAAGGAGTGTACGGGCAGAAGGAGGGAAGGAGACACAGAGACAAAATGAGGAAGGTCACTACTTTTAGTAGTGATACTAATTTAAGCCGTATTTAGTTAGCATCATCCCTAGTGAGAAGAAATTTAAGGTATGGAAGACAAACTGTGTGTGTGTGGGAAGCTACCAAGGTTTTTGCATTATTTTCCTTCAGCTCTGTAGGGTTGTCTTATCAGTGTAGTCTAACATCATAGGTGGGATAACATCACTGCCATTTCTGCAAAAAGCTAAGCCTTTTGATTCGTAACAGAGTGACTAGGGGGCAGTTTCAGACACATGAAAACCTTTGGTTGACACACAAGCTGGAAAACTTCATCATCCAGAAACAATGGTTTTTTAATAGTGTAAGAAAGCTGTAGAATAAGATTCCCAAGACCAATTTTTTGTTTTGTCTCACATGCAGTATAGTCTACTGCAAAAGTTGCCTATGGTAAAAGCTGGCTGAAGGCAGAAAAACATTTTTAGCCCAGTTGGCTTCTTCACATATGGCTGCTATTGTCCCGCAGCTGCTGCTGAAGATATTGCTTAAGTTAATACTTCGTACATGCGTCAAGCAAGAATACCAGCTGGATCCTGAAAATAATTACTTGTTCAAATGCTTGTACCCAAAGGAAAAGGAGGCCTGAGAAGAAGGTAAGAACACAAAAAAATCCCACCTTCTTTGAGAAACTGACAGAACTGTATGAGAATTAAACCAAAACTTTCCCAGTTAGGGCCTTCCTTTCTTACACGGTGTCTTCTGGTCCCCTTTTGGATTAGGTTGCTAAACTCCCAATGGTTTATCTAGGAAAGGAGGAACCTACTATGTTGAAAAAAAAGTTAGTATTTCGTTATTTATTGCATTTTTTTTCTTTCTTTGAACACCACTGCCAGCCTAGAAGGTCACTTGTATTTTTCATACCGACAGTATTGGTTTTACAAGCAAGAGCTACACTCCATAAGGTTTCCAGAATGATCCACTTGGAGCTATTCTTAGCTTTGTTTGTTATACCACTGATAACATGTAATCATAATTGTAAAACAAACAGTTTTAATACAAAACACTTAACAAAAACATAAATCATTCTAGATATGTTATATCTGAAAAAGCCGAACTTTGTATTTGAACTTTGTATTTGAAAAAAAAAGAATTTCCTTTTGCAACTGTTACTAAAGACATCATCTTCTGAAATGGTCCCCGCCTGCCAGCAGCTGAGGTCGATCAGACGCATAAAGAAGTATATGACTCTTGGATAAGACTCAAGAAAAGCCTTTAACTTTCAATAAATGCCTGAGATATAAAAATGCAAATGCAATCAGGACACATTCTGACCTCAAATAACTTTGGCAATTAAACAATACACTGACCTCAACCCACAAATACCTTTGATCTCAGTAGAAGAATTCAGGCAGAATGTACATGAATATTCTCACAACCTTGTGAGTTTTATCAATTTCTTTTTAACCTTAAAATCAGTTAAGTAGTTGCATAACGAGTCACACAAATAATCTCACTGACTCTCACGTGATTACATAGGTAAGCAAATGATGCGTATCTTTGCAAATCAGGTTCTTGATTTGCATCAGTTATATACCACAGGCAGGAAAGGAAGGTAGTATTTTACTAGCTGCACATCAGTCAGCAAATATGACTTGCGACAACTTTTAAGACCCATATTGTCCACAGATTTTAATTCTTCGCCCCCTGCTAGTCTCTTCTGTCAGTCTCACACATCCTAATTTAAGAACTGTTTTGTTGCTCTTGATTTAGCGTTTTATTTTTAAAAAAGCGACCGGCAAGCAAGCAAACAGCCTGCTTGGCTGAAGTTGCTGTAGCACAGATGATGCGGCTGAAGTTTAGTGGCACTTTTCTCGTGGCGATCTGTGAAGCAAAGTTAAAATAACACAAAAATAACGCCTTTTCTCGCGCATCGGGTTCACGCCGAGGGAGGTGTAAGCGAAGATGAAGCGGAAGAGAGGGGAGGGCACCTCCCTCCCCAGCACGGCGCGGGCCTGCAGGGGAGCGCCCATCGCCGGCGCCTCCCGGCGGGGCCGCAGCAGGCCTGGCCCGCCACTGCCGCTGGGGGCGGGGAGCGGCTGGGGTGGCTCCGGCGGTGCGGTGCGAGCGAGGCGATGCCCCTCGGCAAAGCAAGTCGGGGGGAGCAGCTGCCTGTGAACTTTATTTATGAGCTCCTGTAGCCAAGGGGAGCGGTGAAAAACCGGAGCGGGGTGGGGAAGGGAGGCGGTCGGGCTTTGTTAGCCCCTGGCCCCTTCCTCCCTGCCAGCACGAATCCCGGCCGCCCCCACGGGTCTCCCGCGGCCGCCGAGCGGGGACGAGCCCGGGGAAAGGCGCCCAGACCCGGGGAAGGGAAGGGCAGGGCAGGGAAGGAAGGGGTCCGGCCGGGCGCTGTGGGGCAGGCGGGCCGCGGAGGGCTGGCGGCGGCCGCCGGGCGGCGGCCGGGGCAACCAGGAAAATCGGGAAGGCGGAGGGACGGAGCGGGGGTGCCTCGGGCCCTGCTGCCCGCGCCGGGCTGTGCGCGGGCGCCGCAGCCGTAGCCGTGCCTGCGGCAGGCGGCGGCCATCGCGGGCTCGCCGCCCCCGTGCGCCCCTCCGAGGACGGAGGGGTGGGGGCAGAGGAGGCGGAGGAAGCGGCGGCGGCGCCAGGAACAGGGAGGCGGCGGCACGGCGAGGGAGGGAGCCGGGGCCGGGCCGGGCCCCGCAAGAGCAACAGCAGCGCCAGCTCCTCCTCCTCCTCCTCCTCCTCCTCCTCGGTGAGTCCCGCTCCGCCGCCCCGGGAGGCTGCTCGCCACCGAGCCCGGATGCCGGCGCAGGCCGGGCCGTGCCGCCGAGGTGCCCGGGGAGAGGCCCACGCCGGGAGCGGGACACCGCGGCCTCCGCTGGGTGAGCGTCCCCGGGGCAACGGGCGCACCGCGGCCCGTCTCCCCCCTCCCTTCCCCCGGTGGCCGCGGAGGGTTGGTGGGGCGGAGGGAGAGCCGGGGGATGGGGACGGCGCGGTTCGCGGCTTGCCCGCCGTCCTCCTCCCGAGCTGCGGCCCTGGCCCTGGCCTCCTCTCCCTTTGTTTGCTCGGCTCCCCGAGCCTGCGGCGGCGCCAGGCCCTGCGGAGGCAGCGGGGCCGCGGCGCGGCCTGCAAGGCGGGCGGGCAGGCGGGGAGCAGCGCCGGCCCCGGGCGCCGAGGCGCTGCCTGGCCCGCGCCGTGACAGGAGGGGACCGGGGCCGGTCTCTCGCCCCCGCCAGCCGCGGCGGTGGGGCCCGCCGACCTCCCCCCCTCCTCCCCTGGGCCGCTGCCCAAACGCACCCCGCTCCTACCGGTGCTATTATTGGGGGCGGCTGAATTAGGCTGATTCCCCCCCCCCTCCCCTGCCCTGAAACCCGCCTTCGGTTTTGGGCTGGGGGGGGTCGCCGTCTCCAGCAGGGCGGGTGTCCGGAGGTGGTTTGGGCAGCCGCTGCGAGGGCTTGTGCGGCGGAGGAGCTCCGGGGCACCGGGTGTCGCCTTGTCGTGAGGTGAGGGTGCGCCAAGGGCTCTCGAAGGGGCGAGCGAGAGGAAGGCTGCTTTCTGTGACAGGTGGCACTTAAGAACTTGACTTCAACAGAAAAACAACACCAAAGCCCCAAACTTTACTGGCTTTTATTGTTCTTCAAGATGCTTCTTACATTCTCTTTCCCTAATGGTGCCACTTCTCTCAGAAAACAACTGGTCTTGGCCCATGCCTACCCGTTTGCTTAAGAAAAAAGCCTTTCCAAAACACTGAGGGTTTAGGAGGTGCAGAAGATGCTTCTGTGGTGTGAGGTGCTTTGACTGTGTCTTTATTTTTTTGTCTTTTCTCCCCATGTTTTCAAAATCATGTTATTTTGGATTGCATTTTTTTCTGCAGAGTAGGTTATTCTGTTAGAGTCGGTTGCAGAATGCACTTCAGTCAGGGAAAGGTTCTCTTCCAGTTACTAAATTCTTGTGCCCTTTCACCACTGGGTCCCAACCCCTCTTTCCTACCTCCAGGAATGCTTACGCCATGTCCAGGCTCTTAATACACCTGTAGTTAAAAAATGCCTGCTTCAGGCCTTCTGTCTTAGAGAGCTGCTGTCTGCACAGGTGCTTGAGGAATAATGCATCTGCATTTTTGCTCTGGGTGGAAAAAATAGCACTATTTTCCCATGTTAATAAACACATCCTTGGATTGTAGAAAATATGGAAGCTTCAGTATAGTTATGAAATAAATTACTTAGCTTGGCTGGAAGACTTTAAACCACTGGAGAATGTGTAGGTATTTTTGGAGTCTTCTGCAGTAAGGCGGTAATCGTAGCTCACAGTTTTATGTGTAACTTATGAAAGGCAAATTTCAGCTTTTTCAAAATGGTTATTTCATGAAGCGTTAAGCAGTACTTGAATGGAGTCTTCGCTTCCTATTATATATTTCTTTCGTTTGTGGCATTGCACTGTGTTTGGAACTGAGCTTTTACTTAAAGCAGGTTCACTTGTTCTACGCTTAATCAGGCATGTATTCCCTGTATCCTGAGCCTTGAGATTTAAGTAGATTTTTTTTAAAGTTAAAATTCAAGGAAATTAAGCCTTAATACTTAAAAGTATGAGTGGTCACAATGTAGTGTTATATAGAGCTACCTGCATTTGCTAACTTCCTGGGAAGCTGCAAGGCCATGGAGTAGTAAGGAAGAAGCACTGTGGTGTTTCCAGAGCTTTTGTGAGCGTGACTTCATGGCACTGCATGTGTGCAGCATCGAAGTGTTCGCGTGGATTCAGGAGACACGATGGATAATACTAAACTTCCTGAGAACTTGACATACTGAAATCTGAAAAAGATGTATATTAATTTATACTATGCTGTTAGCTTCTTTGATCGTAGGTTGTGAAGCAGATCAGTCAAACACCTTGGGTTACTCTTAGAGAGGGACGGTTTGAAGAAATGATAACTGGTCCACTTTGTTCTGCAAGTAGATTACACATCCTAACTCTCCTTAGTGCAGTGAAGTGGTGGAGTGAGAGAGTGAACTCTTAATTAAGAGTTCTTCTTAGGAAGCAAGTTAATTCTTTCTGGTCTTTCTTATGAAGTCTTCTATAGTCATACAGTAACTTGAACATGAACATTTGAACTAGACTTCACCTAGTAGCGTTGCCATGAGTTCGCTACATATTTGCTACACTATTGCTGGCAAAACTGAGGCCACAGTCCTGGGTAATCCCTTACTCAAGTGCCTTATTTGCTATTGCTTTACTACCCTCCTGGGCCTACACAGCACTATTTTGGTAGTGTTTGGGTAGTACAACGTGTTGTACAATGAGGTGAGTGATAACATAAAGTAGATAGAAAGGAGACTGTTCTCTGCTGGTGTCTGTCTCGGCGTTTTGTTGATAGTGCTTTAATGTGTGTTAGCAACAAATTAGAGGGGGTAGCTCAAGTGGTTGTGGTGCCTCAAGGAGGAAAATAAGATGCAAGTAGTGTAAAAGTAAATGTAATCTAATTTAGGAATGTAAATGCTAAAATGTATTGAGTATAAATTGGATAGGATTGGGATTGAAAAGCAGAACAGAGTTTTCTTATGCAACTTTACTGTATATTTTGCAGTGTAAAGTATTAAACTGAAAGGAAATACAGAACTCTGAGTTTCCTCTTTTTAATTTTTTTTTTTAAAGAGAAATTACAATATCTGGTAATGTTCCTTATCCTTATGTTTGCACCAAAATCTAATTTCATTTCATTTTAGTGTATGCTTATTTTTTTGGAAATACATATCAGTCTTCAGAAGACAATAGATTTGCTTGATTGAAAGCTCCCAAGTCTCTGTCCCTTAGGACAGAGACTTGGCCTCCCAATAAATTTGTAGTAGTAGTAGACAAGGAAGTATCCTTTAAAAAAAAAACTGTCCTGAAAATTTTCATTGACAATTTCAGATGGCAAGTTACATACAGCAGTATGGTGGGGGTTTTTTTGTTTAAACAAAAAAACAAAAGCTGCGGTTGGTTTTTTTAGAAGACGAGAAGATTGTGCGTGTAATGGAATATTTATTGTCCATGTTCAAAAAGCAGCTTCATATCACTCAAATATGCTTCTGATACAGCAGAAGATAAAGATTCATAACACAGTAGATTCCTTCTTTTATTGTTATTTTTGCTTTTTCCTCTAGAAATAATTAATTTCTGAATTAAAACTCTGTACTATGTAAGTTGGATAGATTTCTGTGTTAAAAATAGTTACATTAGTTTTGAAACAAACATTTAAAAACTCATGGCTTTGGCTTTTTTGTTCCAGTAGGTTTTTTTTCCCACTGTAGCTTAATGATCTTAAGCTATTGAAACAAAAACATGTCACCTACTTCAGCCTCACCTGGTGGTTAAAACCAAAACAAGCTGGCCTTGAATTATTACCCTGGATGAAAATGGAAAGCTGACTGTATGTAAAGTGTTGCCTAATACATCAAATATATCAAGAAGATTACGCAAACTTTGCTAGAGTCTACACAAACTGAAATTGAAAAGGCAGTATGATGCAGAATCTGACTTAGTCTGCTTATTGTGAGAATTAAAACTTTCAGATCAAAGTGTTAGAAATTTAGCGCTCTGATTTCTTAAGCTCACTTAAATAGAAGTTGCTCCAAATTTTTCCTTCTGCTGGTTTTCGTGGTCTTCTGACTCCTGCTTTTGTCATGTACAGGCATGCAAACAATAAGCATCTGCAACTCCAGATAATTTCAGCAAGTTTTGTGGTGTACGGTTTTGCAAATCTGACTGCTATCCATAAGTATCTGTAATGTGAATTTAAGGACCTATCTTCAGATATTTTTATTTTTTAAAAAAATAATTAAACTATTATGTGTCATGAAATTTTCTTCTGGAAAACATTAAGATAAAATACTCTGGAAATTATTGACCCTTTTCTATGTCCCTAACCATTCACGTAACACTTTGGACTGAGGAACTCAGTTGGCTTCATTTATGACAAGGATGTAAGCCACATGTTACCTAAAAGAATTGTTCCTTGGTTGCTACATAGCCAAGAAAACTATGCAAGTTAAATATAAGTCTTTATTTGTTTAGCATGGGTGCAGATACATTGGCTGACTTGTTCTGCCTCTGACTTTAAGACTCTATTGAAGGAATATGGAAAAAATCTCTCTTGCAGGTAACCCCAACCTAAGGATGCCATATATAGGCATTTCTGTCTAGGTGCTGCTCTCCAAACATTGCTTTCTGTTGTGTATATATAGGGTACAAAGAGCACGAGAGGCTTCCTGTCTTCTGTGAAACATTGTTTTCTTTTGTAATCTGCCAAGTGCAATAGGTTGGCAGTTTTATTAAAAAAATCTCAGGTTTGTAAAGTATGTGGGTTTTTTGTTATAAACACCAAATAATTTTGCTGTAAACTGCTGTAAAACAGTTTTGGATGAGAGCCATTTTCTCTGGCAGTGAAGGTATAAATAGTAGATGTTAGTGTTCTTTTCAGAGTTCGTTAAGTGGTCTCTAGTTAAAAAAAATTAAAGAATTAAAATGAACCTATGCATATTGTTAGGTAAATCATACAGATATGTGGTATTTTTCATTGCTTCCCAGTGCAGTGTATAATCAGCAACTGTACTTGTGTCATTTAACTTGAATGGTATATGATACTGATCTGTAAGAGGACTTGTGTAAGGTTTTGATGGTCTTAAGTTAATATGGTGAATGCAGCTAGCAGATAAATTCGTTAATTTTAGGATTTGAGATTGCAGACTTAATACCTTTGGTATTGTTCCTCAAGGATATTCCATATTACTTAAAACAATACATAGAGTGCTACTCTTGATGACAGAATTGTTGGAAATGAGGTTCCAGTCAGGCTTGGTTTTACAGCGTGTGATCTCTGTTTTTCTTGAGTAGTTTTATTCTTAATTAATCTTGACGTTCTCTGGTAAATGTGCTAAAACAGCAGTTTGTAGGAGTCTTGAGTAGGTGATTGTTTTTCCTTCTCTAAAGCAGCCTGCATTCCTCAAATAGGTTGAGAACAAATTAGTAGGCTACTCCAAACGTTTCCGAAGCATGTTTGATCCCAAGATGTCTCAATACAGTGGTCAAGCTTGCTTTCTTTTTTGTTCCTTCTGATTTAGGGAATCTTTTCTTCCCTGACTTTGCCTCAGTACATGCTACAAGACTGGGCAGTTACAAGCTATAATGTTGACTGTGTTTTTGGCATCAATAATGGTTTTTGATACCCTTGGAATCCCTTTTGGTTCATAATCAGGTATCAGATTAGGAGGTTTAATAATTGAAATAGAGAAATGAAGATGAGTGGCATCAGGGTAAAGGTTTTTGATTATACAAGGTGTGCCTCCTAGGATGAGATTTGTGGAAGCTGTACTCCAAAAACAGGGTGGGCAGCTTTTCAGGTCGACTCTCTTCGTTCAGGAGCTGGTGGGAACCAGGCGAGTGAGGAATTCTCGCCAGATTCACTGAACAGAAGCTGTTTGTGCAGGCATACTGGTTTGGGTGAAACCTGCTCTGGGGAAGTTTTCCAGGCTGGAATTTTGGTCAGTCTGAGGAGACTGACTCCAGAATAGTTGGTTTGTGCATTCAGAGGTATGAGTTGCTAGGTTATGTGTAAGATCTTAAGTCTGGGTCTGTGTAAGGTAGGTGCTTGGTGGCTTTTTTTTTTCCTTCCCCTCCCTGTTCTCTTTTCACTGGAAAACAGAGGCAAAACCAATGCTGATCCAATGCTCTCTGAAACATGGACTTTTCTCCTCTTCTTGGCTTTTGAAAGGAAGAGAGCTGTTTTTTAGTAGTAAGTAATGTTCAGAAGTAATAAAGGATTAGGCATAGACCTTTGGCATGATCTTGTGCAAAAAATCTGGTTACATGGGAAAATACTTACATGTAAATGTAAATATTCCGCAGTCCCTTACTGAAGGGATAAAAGAGTCTATACTGACAGAAGTCTTATTTGCAGTCTAATCCAGTGATGGTCAAAAGAAGACGGTGAAGGGAAGTTGTTACATCAGTACTGACTCGGATGTCCTGTATATTAAAAAAGAAGTGCTTTTTGGAATCTGCAGTGTTTCAAATGTTGTTTGACATGGAAAACAGGAACAGAAATTCTGTGTATCAGCACTGAAAAGTATGTATCCTCATTTTTTTTAAATTGGGCTAATACGTTTTTTCATTTTATTTATAGTGTGTGTAAGTTTAAATGTATGTCAGAGGGAACAGGAGAAAAACCAGTCTGTGTGCATGTACATGTCTGTCTCTCTTTTTTTCGTGCTTGTACTTTCAAGCTTAGCTAGCTTTTGCAGCTGGGCTTCTATACTCCTGGCTCTGCAGAAATTTGACCTTGCTCTGGAGATAGCTATCTTAAGGGCTTTGAGTTTGTGTAAATCTCATAGAGCATATTACTTCATATAGACAGTGAAAATTTTATCTTTGATCCTGCATGCGAAAATTTATATACGGATGTGAAGTTGCTCAGTGTAAGGCCCCAATTCTTCATGTGCAAGCTAAACATAATGTACAATGAACAGTCCTATTGATTTAAATGTCTGCTCACAGTTAATTAATCTTTGCTGGGTTGTGACTGAATATTAGCAAAATCAGATTGTTTAGGGCTGTGTGGAAAATTATTTCTGCTTCTGTGGAACATTATTTAAAAAAACCCACCACTACAAAAAAAAAAAACCAAAACAAAAACAACCCAAAAGTCTTCCAGTGTGCATCAGGACAAAACAGTGTCTGTCTAAATACTTTAACTAAAATAGTCTCCATCAAATTCACTGGTTGGGGTAGTGAGATGTTTCTGTCTGCAGGTGATTAGAGTGTGGGAGTAGGAGGAAAAAAAGAACTTCCCAATCTTAATCATGAATAATTAAGAGTCTTTCTAGTTTTGTCGCAAAATTAGAAACTTGCATATAGAATAAGCTTTGTTAGAACTGGTATGGTCCTATAAAAAGGTTTTATTCTGACAAATTAGGACTTCATAAAAAAGATGGCTAAGCAGCTTCGCCCATGCAGTCAAAATTCTGTTCCCATTCTGGTCAGTGTGCTAGTTGTGCAGTGTTAATGTATATGCCTTCTTAAAAGCACCCCTTGGACTTAAAAGGACTGTCAATTTAGAAAACCTACTTAATGTTTCACCTTCTGATTTAAGGGAAACAAAATGTTAAAGTAATTCAGTGAGATTAGACAGAGAGAATACTCTCTGTACAGGTGTGTTTACCCTGTATATGTGACAGTACTTTGAGCACAGCCATGTCTCCTGTTTCCCATATGTGGATAGGCTCAAAACCATAAAGAAAATAATTAATTTACTCTTTGTTCTTATTGGGCCTCCTGCCAGTGAAAATGGGAAGGGGAGTACTTCAAATAAGATGTGTTTTACATTCTCACTTTCCCAAATGCAGAGCTTGGATTACTCACTACAGTGGGTCCTAAAACCTTGGAGGAGCAGCCAGGCCATCCGCGTGGGGGGCCAGTGGGTATGTGCCCTGTGTGACTTCTGCTCAACTGATCCAGGTTCTGCTGCCAGAATGCGTTCCAGGGGTGGCTGCTTAATTAAGAGGTACTCTGAGGAAGAGCTTTCCTCTTGGGCACCCACCTGACTGAAGATCCCCCAACCTTTAAACAGAAAGAAGTCCTCTTTCTCTCGCACCCTGCCCCCTCCCCCTCCCCCCCCCCCCCCCCCCAGCTTCTGCTTTGTGTTGTACTGGCTTGTCTGTAAAATAACTGCTTTCTGTTTCACTGATTGGATCCGTTTTACTGACCATGAAAGGCTGATCTTCAGTAGCTGGTACTGTTTGACATTTCATGTATAAAATTGGTTGGATTTGAGGTTGACCGTTATCCTAACCTAATCTTCCTGTACGTGGTTGATACAGGTACCAACTTCCTTTAAGTGAAGGATATTCACTTAAAAGAATCGCGACAGTTTAGAAGGATAGTTTTCAAATGTCTCATTCTTAAGGATGTATCCCCTTAGAAAGCTTTAAAACTGTCTTAACTTTGTTTAGCAGTTGACAGGCTAGCTTATGAATCATGTGGAGTCCAAGGGAGAAAATAAAATGCTGGAGATACATTCTATTTCCAGTATTGAAATAAGGATAGCAAGAATATAAATAATAATATAATAATAATAATAATACAATTCCAATTATTGCAATAAAGAATTGCAATAATATGAATAATAGAACTCCAATTATTGCAATAATTTGGAGTTCTAATAGTGGAAAAGAGGATAGAATTATGAGCCTTCTTCAATCTTATTTTTGTGTGCTCTGCTCCTAAGAAACCTGATAGTATGTGACCCTTCTGTACCTGTCTTGTATGAAACACATTTTCTGGTTCTGAAGATTCTGAAACTGATTTCAGAATCAGTAGTGAAGCTTTAAATATTGTATTATTGTTTTACTTGGGTATCAGTTCATCAAGGTGAACATGTGAGTAGCTCTGTTAAGAGTCTTGTCTTTCAGTGCTTAGAGTTTTGGAAGAGTGAGTGAGACTTCTGCCCACGTGTGCCCACCCCCCACAGCCCCTCCAAATTTGATTGTATTTAGAGGAGCTTAAAATAGTGATTGGAGTGCTTACAAAATGAAGATGCAGTCAATAAGGAGCTTGTGTACTTATCAAATATTATCAAAGCTGGTAGTTTTATGATAAGCACTTACTTAAGTACAAATAGTGGGGGAATAGACTTTTCAAACAAAAGGAATACTGGATTTATTTTCAGATTAATTGTTGAAAGGCAGTTTAAATTCTGTCTTGTATCCCTCAGAAGTGATTTTTTTTTTTCTCACTTCAGAATATACCAAATAAATCCAGCCTAATGAATCGCTTTCCATGTACTATTAGTTTTTCAGAAAATTGGATTAGAATTATTTTTTTAACTTTGCAGATTAAGTTGCTTCTGTGTTGTCTTATGTAGTAGTAATGGGAAATGGTATGCTTTCTTCATCAGTATGAGGTACTAAGTCACCTGAAGTTTTAATTTTTATTTCAGGAAAAAAAATTGGACTTTCTTTTAAAAAAGACAAAAAAATTTTATTCAAGCCTCCTTTTAGAATACTTACTGCTAATGTTATGATTTGCATATAACTAACAAGACTGTGTAAGGTACTTAAGCAGCGTGGAACATGTTTATTTTTCTGAGTGAGGTGGTTCTTTGAGGCTTAAACTACAGGTGCTTAAAAGCACGATGAAGACGGAGTTACAAATCTATTTGGTAACTATTATGTATGGTTAAAGCCTTTCTACTAACAGTGACGAAGAGAGAGAAGTATATTCACTTGGAAAGAAGTTATTACGATAACATTATTTATGCAACCTTTTTGCTTTGGATTACGTTTTCCCTTCTGTTGAGTACTACCGGAGCCTAGACCAAACCAATATTAATCTCAGTTGAATTGCATCTTGTTAAATAGCATAGGTGTTCCAGAATAGACATGAGATACAAATATAACTATGTAAGAGTGGGTTCCTTACACTTGATGTATTAAATCCTCTTTTGCCTTTAAAGTGGATTCCCAAGTGTGTGTGAATGAAGTATATTATTGTCACTGTTCCTTATTGGGGACCATATAATAGGTGGCATTGGGCCTAGCATCCATGTGATGGACAAAGTTTATCTGCAATGAAATATGAAATTAAATAAAAAAGTATATAGCTAAAAATTCCCTTGTCATTTGCACATACAGACTGCAAGCAGTACATGCTGCATCTCCCAGTGATGTAAAATACAGGATGTAGCAGCTCGGTAGCTAGAGCCCTAATTCAGAATGTAAGATAGCCAAGTTAATTCTCCACTTCTATCATTTCTGTAAGAGGACTACCTTGAACACCAGCCTTTTGGCTGCTCTGTAGTGTGAAAAGTTTTCTATTCCTTTTTTTAAAGCTGTTCTACAGAAGACTAACAGAGCTGAAAAAGGAAGGGTTAGAAATGGTATGTTTTCTCATCCCAGTGGAGAAAGCAACTGCTTTGGAGAGGGAAAACCTGGGCCTGACTTTCTAGCCCAATTCATCCTGCATCTGAAACTTTTTCTGCACAGTAGGGTATCTTAATCAAGAATAAGTGAGAATTTCCCTTCCACGATGGCTAGGACCACTATCCAAGTTGCTAGAATTTGTAGTTTGATTTCCCTCAGTGCAACCTCCTCATGTGACACAGAAGGATACTGTGATTGTTCATCCACTTTTCTCACAATGTCCAGAAAAATAAGTGATTGCCACAGTATTTTATTCAGCATGATTCTGTGAGGTAATGATGGACAGTTTTAGAACATGCCTAAGGAGGTAGGTGAAGGCGTAGCCATGAGGTAGGCATTGATACAGTTCTGCTAACACTTAAGTACTTCTGTTTTTTTATGCGAAAATAAGGCTATGGGCTACTGAGGAGTTCTTAATTGAAAAAAAAAAAAATCCCTCTGAAATTTTGGTACTTCCTAGATTAAGTAGCTCTGTGTATTTGAAGAAGGGTTCAAATACCTCTCTGTGAAGAAGGGTTTTGATGAATAACATTTTGAGTGTAAGGTCCTCATGTCTGTGGAGTCTGAAGGAACCTGACTCTCCTAGTATGCTCTGAGTACTTGCAACTCCTGTTGATTTTTGCTTATTGGAGTTGCGTATGCTTAGGTACTGAAAAAAAAAAATCTGAACTTGGACAAAAATCAGATGTTTTATCTCTATTTTAGGTAAGACTGGTTGTAGTTCTGACCTTTGCAGTTTGTCAAAATGTACTTTGCTTTGAATTGTATTTTTGGAAAGCAGGCCATCAGCCTCAGATCTGTTGTGTTGCAAGCAGAATGTGGTAGGGGTTGTGAGAATACTCTGTGCCTCACTGGAGACACCAGTTTAGCAGACTCAGAGTTCGTGTCATATAAAGCTTAAACTCTGGATGGAAATATTGTTGGCCTATTTGTTAGTCTGAATTTACTTTCATTGCAGGTTGCACTTTCATTAATGGTTGGAACTAACCTTGAAGGGTGTTAGGGGTTTTTTTTGGGGGTGCGGGAATTGGTTTTGGTTTTTTTATTCCCCTACTCTGTATCTTTAGTATCTTGCTCTTTGTTTGGTCGTGTCCCGTTACCCCCCCCATCTTTTTGACTCATTTAGTTGTATACCACTGATGGATCTTCTACTCATCAGCTGGCTACCTGATACTTCTTCGTATTATAAGATGGGTGATTCATTCACTTACGGCTTTGATAAACGAAGCAGTTGGGCTGAAAAGACTTCGTAAAATATCTGTTGAATTGTAAAGTTTTAAAGTCGGGAAGATGAATCATGACTAAATAGGGGACAGTGATAGAAGGTATCCTGAAAGGTTGGGTATGGCTCCACAGGATGATGAAACCCAATGTCTTCTGTTAGGCTTATTCCTCCATTGTCAGCAAACCCCTGAAAGGGACCACAAACTTTAAGTGATCTGCTTCAGTGGGTGACAATTTGCTGTTGCAGTCAACTACTGGAGTCGCACTCCTTTGGTTCTGCTGCCATCTTATGCTTACATGGTGAGATGGGGGAGATCTTAGATTTAAGTAGGTATTTACTCAAAACCCCAACAAGTCAACCACCCCATCCACACCCCATCACTCCACATTATGAAAATTCAGAATTCAGGTTTCTGAATTAAATTACCTTAATTTGGCATAATGGTGCCTATTATTCAGTTTATGAATCCGTCTAAAAAAGTGGAAGTTGAGGTCTCAGTGTTCTGGCTTCTGAAGTGTTCAATACAGCATTGAATGCCTGTGCATTAACATTTAAGTGTCAGATATAGAGACAGCAAAAATTTCCTTAATGAAGCCAATAATTCTGTCTGTGAGCTCTGGAATTTGGAGTTTAATTAGTATACTGTAAGTAAATGATGGGACCATAAATTTTAAGGGTGGTGGAGAGTAGAATTAATGTAAACATTTTTGTCCCATATGTGAAGCAAGAAAGAGAAGAGAATTGCTCCGACAACTCTTCCGGCTTTTGTCAACTTTTGAGTTCTTGAACTTTGAACCTTAATGAAATTATCTACTATGTTTCCTATATAAATAGTTCAGGTAAAGGATATAAAATTATTTTTCTCAGTATGCTGTTGTTCAAGAGGGAAAACACAAAGGATTTTACTCACTGATAGAAGTTATCTATGATTATTTTAGTGATTATATTTTTACATTTTCAAGAAAGTAAAATTGCTAGTGGAACTTACTGATCACTTCGGGAATAAAGACTCTCAAATTTTGAATTAATATGATACTGTCATGGTTTAACCAGAAAATTAACACTATCCCAGCCAAAACCAGGACAGATAAATAGAAAATGTTTTTAATTTTTAGTATTTTTTGCTAGTGATTTCTTACCACAGTGATATAAAAACTGTCACCTAAGCCTTTCTCTTTTTAACTGCTCATCAGAAATGAAAAACAAATCACAGTATCAAACCACTTTTGCTCCTAATGAACATAGGTGATATCTTGATGGTTGGAGATAAACATTTTTTCTGATACAATGAAACAGTTTTGAGAAACTTGTCTCTGAGGAATGGGGTTGTTTCATTCCACTTTCCTTCTTGGTTTTAGAGATACTTTTAAGCTCCAGAGAAAGCTTTTCCTGTATCTAGAAATGTCCATGCCTTGGATTTTTTTATATATAAGAATACATGAATTTTGGCTATGGCTGCTCCCTCAGTTGAGACACGACCTATCTGCTTATTTGAGAACTTCCTTGGGCAGCCCTGAAGGGGCTGCAGGGCATGCAGACAGAAGGAGCCTTGCTTGGTTGAGCTTTGTTTCTATAGGAAGTAATGCTAAAACAAACTATAGTCTTTGAATGTGAGTTTAACTCTGAACTTTGAGGAGTGAATAGGTAACTTGGTTTCTTGAGTAGTAGCCTGTACTTTATATGAGATACTATATTACAGTGTTTTATCTAGTAGTTGTTATTTCAAGGATTGGAAAGTCCTTGATTGACTAAAAGTAATTATTACTTAAATGTAGCCAATGCCTTTTCATCCCAGGTACTTCATATTTCACTGAACGTCTATTTCTTTTTCAATGTATTATACTGAAGGGGTACATATACTTTCATATTATATGTGTGTTATGGTTGTGTTAATGGTGTGCATTTGTAGTAAAACAATTGGCTATTACTTTGGAAAAATGTTAGTGTCTTTAATAAAAAAAGAACGAATGAAATCTATGTGAATTTCACAAAAATGAGATTTTTTTTCACATTGCACACCTGGGGAATGAGGATAATATCAGTAGTCGATGTTTGTATTCTGTCAGAATTTTCCACTATTAGAAATTAAAGGTACGAACTGATTTAGTGTGCATAAAAAAGCAAAACTGTGGAAGTATGAGTCTCTGTGGGTTTGAAACTTATTAAATCTTTGAGTTCTATGGCAACTGAATGCCTTGACACAAGGCAAGTATTATACACTATTGACACTAAACCTTTCTGTATGGTCTGGAGAATGGTGGAATCTTTGTGGCATTGGTGTAAGCAAATACATTGTATTTCTCTCTCTGATAATTTAGTGAAAAAAGTCTCAAACCAGAGACCAGTCCCTTCCTCCCTGTGATTCTAAGGAATGTCCTTATTAACTGCTGCTTCTTCCTCGGCATGCTTGGAGATTTCTCTCCATGTATGAACGCTGTACAGATGCTGTGGGAAAGATCTTTCCACTTTTATTTCTCTTTAATCAAGGCACTGTGCTCTCTTTCCCCTCAGACCATAAATGAGTCCACTTAATCCTTCCATTTATATAGAGGGTTAACTGCATTATAAAGGATTGCTACATCTTAGCTTAAATTGAGAGGATGGTGTATTATCTTCTAATGAAAGAAAGCTTTTATTGTTATTGAAAATGGCATGGTAGAAGTGGTGGGAGTGATAGCTGCAAGGAACTCAGAGATCCTACCTGGTCATATGAATTTAAAGGGTAATTCAGTGCCAGTCAGAAACTAACCCAGCTGAGGTTAATTTGAAGCCACAGCTGCAACCACCATCAGTTGTGAGATCCAAAGCAGAATGGTAGGTACAAGAGCAGTGTAAGACTGCAGTGTATTGCCATTCGTTCAGGCCTTCTAGAGAAGCTGAAAAATAGGAAAAAGAATCTTACTTCAAGCGCAGGTCGTCCAGTTGTAGAACATGACTGTGCTTGATATGGTGGAAAAGGGGAATCGTCTTTTTCTGTATAGGGAATTTTCAAACCAGTGTCTGTTTTAAAAACTTGTTTCAGCTCGTGTATGTGTTAGACAAATCTGTGTGGAATAAATTTCTCTTTTAGAGTTTAACAATCTTCCTTTTGTTACTAGTGGTATAGATTAGATAACTGAATTTGGATTGTTGCTTGAAGAAAAGCATGTTCTTAATTAATAAGTTTTTGGGATATTTTTACAAAGTTTTTTTTTTTTCTCTGGATATTTTGAAAGTAATTGTACTACCTTGAAATAATTTGTGCAGATTTCTTTTTTCTGTTTTTGCATGTCTTTGATGCCAGGTGAATATTATTTGTAGGAACAAAGGCCAATTACATATGTTTCTGGTTGTCTGTCAGATAAGCATAAATGGAAGTGGGAAGGTGAGCAGTTTACAACTTGCTGGTCAGGATACCAGTTTTACAAATATGTGCTATGAAGCCACATGTTGGCTAGATAGTGTGGCTAATGAGGTGTTGAAAATAAACGTTAGGTTTAACTTTCATTTTTTTTTTTCCTGTGAATGTGACTTTATAGCTCTCCTTATGTGTTGCTTAGGTTTTTCATTTCTGTTCCTCAAGAAGAGAGTATCCCATGTTGCACCTTAAGGAAAGCATAATTATCATTATCAGTCATACTTGCTTGGTGCTACAGTACATAAATGCTACTTCCTCTCTTTTCATTTTCACATCAGATGAATTGGACAGGCAGAAGCAAGCAGGATGATTATAACAAATTAACAGCCCATAATTTAGGGAGAATGGCAACATTAAAAAAAAAAGTGTTTATACTAGCAAGTAGTATAGTGAAGTATGTGGTGATCCTGTGTAAAACTTTATAATTCTCAGCAGAAATATGGTATGAGGCTTCTCTTTCTGTTACTTTTCCTGTATTTTCCTCCTTCCCCTCACAGTTTCTTCCTTTCTTTTCTAGCATTATTTTCCTGGATGCAGACAAGCACGTACACGTATTAACTGAGTGGTGTATTTCTGTATTGCCCGTTTGGTACATGCCCCGTGTACTGTGGAGTTGATTGGTGGCAGAGGTTTGGCCTGAGAAGCTGCATGTCTGCTCTGATAGCACTGTAGGAAAGATCATTCATGGTACCTGTTTTATGCCTCCTCATCAAAATATGTGTCAGCAGCAGGCCCTTTTCAGCTGGCTTTGTTCGTGTTTTGGAAGTTGCACACAGTGACAGTGTTTCTCTGCTTGCTGTAGAAATACTAGCCTGAAGTAGCCCAACATAAACTTTGAAAGCGAAACCAACATCAATACAAGTCAATATGAAGTGGTAATATTCAGCTGATGCATGTCTGCTAAGTGTTTTCTTTCCTTTTTTGGGAAGGGCTGGAAAACTGTTTCTCACAATTATGTCATTTAGTCACTAATATTAAAAGAATGGTCAGATTATTGCTGACCACAAAAATCACTTTGAGAGAATGGTCTGGTTTATTATTTTGGTCTTTCTGGTGTATGCTTTAAACGGGTGGAGAGCATTTCTAAAATTATGTTTTGAAATGCATCAGGATTCAGAAACAAGCTCCATTTAGAACTGGGTTTTGGTGGCTGCATCCATACAATTAGATAAGTGATGCTCTTTTCAACATATGTTCCAAGATCTAGGCATTTGTGCATACTTCTTCATAAAAAGAAGCACAGAAATGCAAATTTGTTGTTTTTATTGAACGTCTTTCCCGTTCTTCCTTTTGTTTTCACTATATTCATTTGAAACACTTTTGTTGTTCTCAAACAAGTAGGCACAGAATCTGTTCCTTGCTAAAGGCAGTTTATTATTGTAAATCATATACTGGTTTCTACAGGTAACTTTACAAAAATCTTGTAGCAAAATTTTTTAAAAAATTACTCCTTTTTACAGAACATGATGTTGATCCTTGTTGCTAAATGAGAAGTTGGTTTGTACAGCATTGCAGTCTTGCAACTGTTCTCAGAGTCCTAACATAACTGTATTAAGGTTTAAAAGGATTGCATAAGTATCTTAGATAAGCATAAAGTCCTCCTTGTTAT